>NW_011948456.1:587827-619104 GCF_000503995.2 Ceratosolen solmsi marchali
CTCTTCCGACATTCTCCTTGTCCATGCCTAATTTCCTCAGAAGTGGGAAAAGGGTGTGTACAATTAGCATAACGCCGAAAAGCAGCGCGCTCTGAATGGAAAACTAAGACCAGAAGCTCCTTGAGTGAAGACTCATGGCAAGAGGCTTTAAAGGTGGGGACAAGACAGCGGAGGTCGCTGTCCGCGGAGGACAATTGGAACACGCTGTCCACGTTGGCAGCCAAGGGCTATCTGCAGAAAGAATTCGAGAAAACGGTTCGCGTGGGCAGTCAAGGGCTAACAGAAGGAAAGTCAAGTAATAGAGAACAATTATCTATGGAAGCCAAGTCTAAAGATAACTCAACGTAGTAATACGTGTTAATAAATTAGAGACAAGTATATTGCAAAGACCACTGACCAGCCTAAGACTACTGGATCCCAGTGAGTATAAGAATCATCCTGCACGCATTTGCTTTGCCGCGTGCCCTGGTGATCAACTAACCCCTGAATCAGAACAAGACTACCGCATCCCTGTGAATATAAGAGTCATCGTATACGCATTTGCTTTGCCGCGTGCCCTGGTGACCAACTCACCCCTGGATCAGAACAAAACTACGATATCGCTGTAAGTATACAAATTCACGTTATCTACTCAATTATTGCCAGCCTGCGGCAAAACCGGCACAACACAACCATTTACATTATCTCACACTCCCTGACAAGAAGTGTGCAGTAATTATCTGTCTTTTCAAACCTTTCGATTCAACATCAATTCAACAATTTCAAGAGCATCTTGTGTAGTGAAACCTCCTATATAAGAAGCCGTTCAAGAAATCGTATCTTTACATTAGATTTAAGAAGATTCTACAACAACCATATGTAAATAGTGTAATAAATTGTATAATAAATGTATAATTAACCAACTCTCACGACTCTTTTACAGCCCTACCACCTAACTCTTTCCTGAGCGTCTGCTAGGGCGGGCGGCAAATTAAGCTATTGAAGCATTGGCAGTTCAAGCCAAGAATGACATCACTATAAATTCGAACACATGTTCATTCTCCGAAATTTGTTGAACTTTACTTTAATTTTTATGAAGTTCAATATTTTGCAATACTATTTATACATTCGAAGTTATTTGTAATACGTTTGTATGTTTATAATTTATACAGATGCAGATTACTATTAAATAACAAGTACCTTTATATATTAAAAAATTCTGGTTATACTAATCCATGATTACTTATTTCTATAATATTTTATTAAAATCATGTATATAAATTAATCATATAAAAATATTTCAATACTTCAGATATAATTAAAAAGAGATATAAAATTTTACAAATTAAAATGTATTTGCATTTTTGTAATATTAAATATCAAAATACTATCTTACCTTATTGAACATATATATAAAGATGCGCGTTAATTCAGTGATGTTTTAATGTCTTCGTTGGTAAAAAATTATAATATAATCTGTGTGATTAATTTTCATGATAAAGTGTATATATAATCTAAAAATAAATCGATTAAATTATATGATAATGAAAATAAAATTATAAAATATACTAGCAATAAGATGCTTATCTAAATAGATAAATAAAGACAAGATTTTAAGGATTGGTACCATATAATTCATTTGAAATTCTATTTCTTCTGCAACAAATACATATTAAATTGCATTATAAAAAACTTGTAAAACATTGTATAAAATTTAATTAAAAGAATTAGTTGTATTATTTTATTAAATTCAAAATTCATATTTAATAATTAAAATAAAAAATTAACTACAAATATATAATATAAATTTAAAGATAAACAATAGTTGTTTTAATAAAGTACTTCAATTTCCTTGATACGCCTGATAAAGGTAATCTTTTACGAAGAAAACAATAGTGATTCATTCTATGAAAATAAGGAAACTTAAGACAACTATACAGTACGAATAAAAAAATATAAATATTATTTATGATTATTTGTACTCCAATATAAGAAATTAAATTTAATACTTATTATGATGCTGTTTCCAATATACTTAATTATTGCAGATAGTTTTTATATTATTATTAAATGTTACAACAATTATTTTTTAAACCCGTTATTAATAATTGTAGGTGATGATGAACAATCAGATTGGATCGGAGATTCAAATTGGTGGGATGATTCAGAAAATAAAAACGAAGAAAAGTTACCATTTAATACTGCATTTCAATCTTTAATACATTTAAATATTGAACATTTCAATGAAGAATCAAAAAGAAATTATAAACAAAAAATTCAATGTATTCGTGATGGTTTAAATGGTCGTGAAATTCTTGCTGGTCGTAGGCATGTTAATAATATCCCTGGATACTCTATTATTACATCAGTTAATGAAAAAATTTCTAGATTTTTACAAGATTCAAATCAAACTAAACTAAAATTATATCCAATGCGACAATTTGAACGTGAAAAATTACGTCGTCTAGCATATCTTTATAATTTGAATGTAAAAGGTGATTTAACATGTCCAGTTTTATGTAAAACTAAATATACTACTCAAACAATTTGTGTCGATACAGTATCGTTGAGAAAATTATCTGATCAAAAGAAATTGCAAAAACCTCTAAATTCAAAGAGAGCAATAGAAAATCTCGTGTATAATAATGCAAAAATAGATCAATTATCAAATACTAAATATTTTAAAAAATATAATACATTGGAAAATTGGGAAATAAATAAAATATTTACTGATTTACCAATTAAATTAAAAATACATAGTTTAAACCATTCAAAATCTAATTAATTTGTGAAGTTTAGTTTTCTAGTATTTGTAATTATTAGAATATTACAACGGTATATAATAAATAATATCAATTATAAATGTGAAAATAAGAAAAGATTGACAAGTGAAAATGAAATACCAAATAAACATTTACAAAAATATATTTGACGATTATATTACGGTAATGTTATTCATAATATAGAATTCATATTTATAAATTTGCATTATGGAATTTATAACAAAAACATTTATCAGATAAAATTTGATAAAATATTCTGAAATCATAAACAATATACTTGTATTGTTTGTTATTACCTATTACTTAAGGTTAATTTTATACTTAAATAAAAATATTTTATATTTTGTTGATTAGTAAAAATATAAATTCTCAATGCAATGAATGTAATTAAATAAGTGATAATTCATGAAATTGCAGTTTAAAGTGTATATTATAGATTAATAATACTCATCGTCTAAATTTTAAAAAGTATATATTTATATACTATAAGAACTGCGCATAAATATTTTTGATAACTATTCTTAAAATTTTATGTACTTGTATATTCATATAATTAACAGCCTTCTTTTTTTAAGCATATTGTTATTTTATTATTAATACTTATTGTAATATTTATTCAATTTAAAATTAAAACGTAAGCTTTTATTTTGGATGTCCTAAAGAAACAAGAGATGGAATCATAATCTCTTTTTCCACATTTTGTTTTAAAGGAAATTTCATAATTACATACATGTTTGAAAATTAGCTTTTGATCGGTTCGGAAATCAACATTTAGTTTGAAATTTAATAATAATTAACATGATTTACCCAAAATTAGTCCAGATAATAACGTATTATTGTGAATATTACAAATATAACGGTTATTTTATAATTTTAGCATCATTACCGTGTTAGAAATAAAAACCTTTCGTTTGATGTTATGAAACACGTATTTATACGTTTATTTTGAGAAATAAAATTTATTGTATTTAGTAAGTATAAAAAATCTATTTTCTATTGTAAAAAATAAAATATTTTAATTGAAACTAACAATATTATATAAGTAGATATATTAAAATATGTCAAAAATTTTGCTATAAATTGTAATTTATAATGCATATTTTATAACAGATATAACAAATACGTTATATATTTATAATATGTATACATGATTTCATATTTTGTATTAAATAGTTTTTGTTAATACATATAAAACATCTATGTCACAGTAAATTTAACTAAATTCACTTATTTTGATACTGATGCTGCTGGGTTCAAATTTTTATGGATAAAATAAGATGAGTGTAATCATAGGTGGGTTGCTTCTACTTAATTTTTTAAAAATGGATGTCAAAGAAAAATATTAAAAAAGCTTAAGCTTTTTAGCTAACTTTTCCTTTAGTAATCAAGTGAAAAGTAATAGAGCTTATGTACAAATAAGCTCAATTTAAATGATTTAACATTTATTAAAACTCAGATAAATGATTTCGAAACAAAACAAGCGAATTTAGTTAAATTCAAGATTGTACTAAATTAGGATTCAAGCAAAGATAAAATACAATATTAGTTATTTATAAATTTTCATAAACAAACGCTATTGATTGAAAAGAAAATATATATTGGCTGTTTTTTTACACATACCGATCATGCTACCCGGGAAAAACGTCACACGGACATCCTCCCACCACTAGCCAACTACAGCGCTCATCCTAGGCCAGCGGCTAAGACGGACCCAACTCGCTGCCCCTACCAGCGCGAGTCTCCTACTACTTCTACGAATTCATAAGGAGAAGGAGAATCAGGCTCCAGGCTATCAAGAATACACTTACAGAATTATCGTCACTAATATTAATTGAAGAAACTCTCATCCATTCATTTCGACATCCATAGATCACTGACTATTTATTATATTTATTATATTCAGTAAAGGGAAAGATACTACACTCTAAAGGCAGTATTGAATTATTGCATTGCCCCTTCCGCTTGCCAGCAAGCCTCCATCCACTATGCCAGCTATCAATATTATTCACACTTGACGTAAATCCTCGCCTATTTCTCGTGACCGCACCCCGGCCTACGTCTATCATATTTATTATAGATTTATTATATTATATAGAGCCGGGTTTTATTTAGATATTATAGAGCCCGACCTAATGCTCGTTATCAGGGCGAGACCTTACCGATCATGCTATCCGGGAAAAACGTTTCTTGATCATTCGCGGCCCACGTCTACCGTATCAGAAAAGCCTTCTGACTTGATTCCCTAGCAAACCGTAAGAGAGGGCACCGATCCTGACAGTAGACCCCTGCCTAAGTCTAAAATTAGTACTGCGAGACATTACCGGTCACACCACAACAAATTGGTTTTGATCAAACCACAAAAGAGGGCGACAAATATTCGTAATAATCCCCACGACCGCCACGAGCCGAATCTCGCTTGGTACGATTCGAGCGTCGCCGTAAACGTCAAAGCTCCGCGAGCCAACTAATGCCCAATATAATTCAAGCGCGACTCACACGACACATGACTGTAAAATAAAACCCGGAATTTACCTTACAAAGCTTGCACTCCCAGACGATGTTTCGACTTAATAATCAGCTGCCTAGTCACTACATTCAACAATTCTTTTACAACACAAAGAACACCTACAATACTGTAATAACTACTTAAATAAAGGTCACTAAAACCAATTGTATTTACTCTGAGTTGATGCATTAACCTCTCACCTATCCCCTCCCCCCATCACCATTAAACCGGCGGTACGGTCTAATCCATCCACCGTGATCTGCGATCATACTGGTGGCTGGAATTCCAAGCAGTTACTATTATCAATTTAATTAACTAATTAATAGTGAATCTTGTTACAGTCAAATGCACAAGTGATAATCAATATGAAAATGAATAAATCGAAGAACAAATCTTATCAATTTTAAAGTAATAACGTAATAAAAGTTACTTAATCCCAATGAATCACTGATGTTAACGGTTTGATGGTAAAATACCGTTCATTTTTTAACATTATATACATTACAAATTATTTATATATATGCATTAACATTAGGTATTTAATTATCTTTTCTCTTAGGATAAAACTTCTATTATATGTTAATTAGGTTCAGAAGATTGATAATTTAAGTAGAGACAAACATTCAAACATTATATATCTCAAGTATTTGGTACCAATGGAATATCCATCGAGTAAATAATATAAATGAAAAGGTAGTATCAAATATTTATTGCTGAGTAATCTAATCTAATCTATCTTACTCAAATAAAAACATTGGTCAATGTACGATTTGATTGCTTTATTATTTTATAAACAAATTAATTATTTGTGCTCTATGAAATTAAAACAAATTGTAATACAAAAGTATTAATTAATATAAGAAAAATTCTAAAATTACCACTGATTTGCAAATGTAGTATTAATACAATTTATTATTTTAAATCATTCGTTAGAAATATTACTTTTTATTGTTTTATGTTGACTAAACGAGATTATAATTATTTTTTGTGCATATTAATATTATAAAAATTTATTATTACTTTTTAATTTTTGTTAGTGTACAACACAAAAAACTAACTATCCCATTCGTAACAATCGAATAGCGATTACACATTATTTTTATTTCAAAATATATGAAAGTAACAATTTAAAATTTTTTCATTTCCTATTCAGCACATTGACACATTCCAAAATCTATTTACATTCTTCATTTACAAAATTCCTTATTATACAGTAATATTCAATGACAATATTTTATCAATAGTAATGTTGGAAAAGAAATAATGATATTTATTAATAAAAATTATTATAATTTTTAATTTTGCTTTTCATTTCATTTCATTTCAAAGAAAACATTTAGTTAACTATACAATTAAAAATAAAATATAAAATTGTAAAATATCAAATAAATACTAATTTATTTTTTAATTAATATAAAAATTTAAACAGAACTTACTATCCACTGGAAATAATATTTTTCTCGTTATCAGATTCATCTGTTTCTTCAGATTGTTTAATATTAAAACTATCAATAAGTATATCAGTACATTCATTATTAACAGTTTGAAAATCTAATTTTTTTTCAAATTTTTCTTTTAAATTTTTATTTGATTCCGAAAATTTTTTAATCATTTTGTTTCCAAATAAAGTATTTTCATTTTCACAATTTACTTTAATTACATTTTTAGATTCTGTAATTGAATCTGTACTTTGACTACTAATCGAAGAATTTGAAGAATAAGATCTTGAGTGAGATCTAGAATGAGATTTTGATCTCAATATTGTTCTTTGTTTAGATTTTGGTCTCGATGATCGAGCCCTTAATTTTCTTTTTGATGATTTGGTCCTCGACTTTGACCTTGATAATCTAGTCCTTGATTTGGACATCAATTTTGACCATGATTTTATAGTAGATTTTGTTATAGATATAAACTCAGATGTGGATCTTGATCGTGGTCTTAATTGTTTTATACAGTCGTAGACCTTTTCTAACTGTTTCGATGATGACCACGATCTTAACGGAAAACATGATTTTGAATACAATTTTGATGTAGAACTTGCATTTAAAGAAAGAGATCTAGATCTATATCTAGATACATATTTTGATGAAGATCTTGATCTTAATTCCACTGTATGTGAAGTATTTGATAGATGTAAACAATTTAAATCTAGTCTTTTTATTTCTGAACAATTTTTATTAGATTCGGATTTATACAACCCAAATTTTAATTTTAAATCATCATTTTTGTTGCTATTTGAATCAGGATGAAGGATTTGAGTATTTACTTTTTCGTAACAAGATGTAGAAATATCTTCATTATTTACATTTTCAATTGGATCAAATATTGCAGTTTCTACTTTAGATACAGATTTCGAACAGATTTTACCGGTCATGCCACAATAAAGTGGTTTTGATCAAACCATAATAGAGGGCGACAACTATTCGTAATAATCGCCACCACCGCCACGAGCCGAATATCACTCAGTCTAGTCCAACGTCGAGTCAAATGCCTAATCAGTCGCGAGCTGAATCTCGCTTGGTACGATTCGAGCGTCGCCGTAAGCGTCAAAGCTCTGCGAGCCGACTAATGCCTAATATAATTCAAGCGTGACTCAAACGACAGATGACTATCGAATAAAAAAGACTCCGTTGATTTATAAACTAGAACCCGGAATTATTACTCCCGAGATACCTTACGAAGCTTGCACTCCCAGACGATGTTTCGATTTAATAATCAGCTGCCTAGTCACTACAATCAACAATTCTCACCATAATTAAGAACACCCAGACCACTGTAACAACTACTTAAATAAAGGTTACTAAAATCAATTGTATTTACTCTGAGTTGATGCATTAACCTCCCCCCCCCCATCGCCATAAAACCAGTGGTACGGTCTAATCCACACACCGTGATCTGCGATCATACTGGTGGCTGGAATTCCAACCAGATAATATAATTTTTCCTTTAAATATTAATTTTTTTAATAAATATAATACAATTATATCTTACATTTAAAAAAGTATCCATATTTATTAATTTACTAAGAATTAAAATGATATATAATTATGTTTATGATTACTTTCGAAAAATACAAGCTGAATCTCTAAGATGAAGAATAATATATAGAACTTGATATTGAGATTTTTGTAAAGACAATGTGATATAAAAAATGAATACTGGTTATAGATATATATTTATATAATAGATAATAGAAATATGTTAAAAGATGAGATTTCTAGAAATCGATAGCATATTCAAATTTTAATGACGTGAACAAAGAGTAGCGAATTGATAAATGGAGATTTTTAATGGGCGTAAAGAAACAAACTATTTTAAATTATATTATTTCATAAATATTGAATACCTAATGTTATTGTCAATATATAGTTCTTTGTTTATTGAGTCTATTTACCCATTTTTTGTAAATATTTTATGAAATATAAATCAATCACTTACATAAAATATTATGTATTAATAAATGATAGTGTGACCTCTCGCGAGTGTTATACATCCCCAGATGTATAACAAACCAAAACTCTAACGGTCATTGGACATCTGGAAAAAGTTGTTACATCCGAGAAAGAGGCACAATCGCCTCTATTATTTTCAGTATTAACTAGCATTTTAAAGCAAACACGTGTCAAGACGCGCTATTCAGCTATGAACTAGTCACTCAGGAACTACTCGCTGTCTCTTGGTTGGGACGCCATCGAAGGAACACGGTCTGTCCTAGCAGGACTGCCATGGAACAGTCGCTCTCTCTCAGTGAAGCCATTATAGAAAGAACACATGTCACTCCCAGTGCGCATCAGTTAACAAGCAGTCAAGGGTGCTGACTGCATTACAAGAAGTATGGTATCGAAGCGCTTGACATCACGAATGTACACCAGTTGACTCTATTGAGGGTAACTTTTACATGACTAAGCCATACTCCCTTTAATTGAGTATGCACAACTCTTTACAACATTAGCAAAGGCCTCAATTACATAAATAATCTATACTTCTTTCTAAAGAGTGTGCATAATATATTGCTGATCGTTCAGCAATAACTTTGACACCATCAACAAGGAGCAACTACATCTTTGTGATTGAACATAGTTCACACTCTCCTGAGAAATGAATTCAATTCATATTCAATCAATAGTATAATTGTCAATAAGCCATAATAAACAATATTAACGAAGTCTGCACACACTGTATATCTCTACAGCCCTTCCACTTAAGTCTTTACCTAAGCATCCGCTAAGGCGGGTGACAAATTAAATTGAACTATCGAACATTGGCGGTTTGAGCCAGAAAATCAAATACTTTCGAACACATAGTATGGATTAAACGGCATAACTCGCTTGATAAGGATACATATAAAGAATGTAATATTGAAACAAGTAAGCGACGTAGCTCTTATGGATAGACGAATATTACATGAGTATATAAATACTAATTATTTTTATTTTTTATTATGACGACATTGACTGCGAAATAAATGCTATATGGATAAATTTATATGTAATACACGTGAAACGAAAAACAGCTGAAGCATAATATTATATAACCTTTACCCGATTATATATTAATGTACATATGAACTGCAATCTCTATTCTGATACTGTTTAGTAAATTTTTATTAATCTACGATTTGAATATTATAATGAAGTTATCAATAAGGTCGCATTAATACTTTCAGTATAAATAACAATATTTTTCTTTATCAGTGTAATCACTAGTAGATTTATATTGAATTCTTCCATGAGCCTTAATATTCTTACCCTTCTATTAAATAACTTAATTTTTGTATAAATTACAAATATTTATGACCCTTCTAATGTACAACTATATATTTGAATTAATTTCTGAAACATGTAATTATTTTGAAGTATTATTATATGTAAATATTATAATATCCAATAAGATATAATAATAAGATATAAATTTAATTACAGTAGTACTTGATATTTCCAAAAATAGTGTAAGACTTGGATTCCTAACTTTAAGCTTTAGTTTTAAATGAAAGAAAATATTGCCAGGTATGTAACTGTATAAATAATTATTGTACGCTAAACAAGTATATATATTTATATAATTTATAATAAAATTTAGAACAATTAAAATTGAATGAATTATATTCAAAACAAACCTATATGAATGCATTGTAACAAAATAAATATAAAATTTATAAAATTTTTTAAATAACTAAGATTCGGATATTTTCCCATATGAAATTATAACAAATTAATTTAGATACATTTATATTTATTAACAGTAAATATAAGAAAGTACTAATCTTATTTTAAAAAGAAAGTTTTTTTTTAATCTATCAAGTATTTTGAGCACTTCAATCGAATAAATAAAATAAAATAAATTTTTATTAACACTTTTAGAATTTAATTTCATTTACATTAATTGAACATTTGTATTACTTGTCAGCACTTGAAGAAGATCTATAGATTCATGTACCTGCCGTTTTTCCGCAAGAAATTTACTTAAACTTTCTTTAAGTTGTTCAAAAAATATCCTGGAACAGAAAATCATAACGTATTTTTTTTAAATATTGCGTTTATATATTAAGATAACTTTAAATAAATATTAAGAAATAAGTCATATATTTAAATACTAGTCTTTATTAACTATACATTTTTTTTGTTATAGAATAACTTTCAACAGAGTTTATTTTTTATATTTACGTAAATTATATACTTGAAAGGAAATTTAATTGAAATAAAATATTTTTATACAGTTAAATACTATAGTATTATCCTTAAATATATATCTAAAATAAAAAAAATATAAGAATGATTCGTGCAAAAATATCAATAGGTTTTACACCGATCTGTAAAAAATCTGTACAAAAATTTAATTTCATCATTTAGTTTTATTTTCACTGTCAATTTATGTAACAGTTTCATTTGAAATACATATCAGATTATTGGGTTGTACTATTTATATATATACACATACAATATATGAAATATTTTAAAATCTACTACATGGAAACAAAGTAGCGCCAGTGTTTAACAATGATTTTTTCCAATTCTTATAATTAATTGAGGTGATTTTTAACTTAAAATATTTGATTATTGTTTAAAACTACATTTTACATCATAAAGCTGATATTAGCCTGCTATAATAATAATTGAATTTACAAGGACTTCAAGCATAGAAAATATAAATTGTATTTCTGCTTATTTTAATAAGAATTTAAAACTATTACAGCAAATAACTAATTCTAATAAAATGTTATTTTCATATTACAAATATTTTAGCACTTTCTTAAAATTTCCTACACACAATAAACACAATACTTCACAATAATGAATTTAATTTATTGTTACTGTTTGTCATTGCAAAGATGTTGATATACTATATAAATGATATAAAAACTTTTAACAAGTTTACTTTTAACCAAATCTGTATATTTTTGTTAAATGTAAATGAGATTTTCAAAAGTATAAATTTAAAATCGTGTTTGTAGTAAAGAAACTTTTTGAGAATTTATCTTTAGAAAAATATATTATACTTGAAAATTTTTTTAATAACAATCAGATTGATTGTTAAAGTATTTTGAAATTAGTAAAATAATTCTAGACATATTTTTTGTTTTGTTAACTAACTAACAGTTATAAGTGTGAACCTCATTAATATAAAATATTATATAGTATGAATTTCACAATTGATTGCATTTTTATTTTTGTCCGCTTATATAACTGAAATAAAAAATGATTTATGCTTTGTTGTAAAAAATATACGTTAAATAAATAAAAAAGGTACTTGGAAAAACAAATAATAAAATTGCGAATATCTGTATAGAATTAAATGTCTATAAAATTTAATTTTATAGTTAATAAGTTAATATTTACCCATTTGAAATAACATCCACAAAATTATCTAAATTTATATCACTAAGTTTTTCAACATCAGCTCCAGTCAATAAAGATATACGAGATGGCTCAGCTTTTAGAGAACATATTAATGATTTGATTTTAAGATATTGATATTGTGCATCATTAAGACTTTTTTTGCTATCAGTATCATCAACAGTAAAAAAGTCACATTTTGATGTTTTTGTTTCTGTTACAATCCACTTCTGATTTCCATAAAGAATCATAAGATTCGTATTTGTTTTGAAAGTAGCAAAATATTCTTCATCATCAATTTCTGTTCCTAACATGAAAATTATTTTAACATTTTATTATATAATAATAAAATTATCATATACAAAATTAAGTTTTGTATTCTCAATTATTACAGATCCACAGTACAATTCTAAAAACATAATCCATTGATCTTCCTGTAGAAATATTTTTCAATTATGAGATAAAAGTAATTGTTTAATTACTTAAAAATTAAACAATTCAAAAAACATACTTTTAAAATAACTTGATGTTGTAATATTTCAAGACATAATTATAATTTTTCTTTTACCCAACGAAGGACCGGAAATAATCTCCTGATATGAAAACTTAAATAATAATTTAGTTAATAATTCATTATACGTCTTCGTAAACCCGCTTTTATTAAATTAACTACGTTAAGGTTATTTGGAGCTGCGAGCATCACTTTAGGATTAAGCAATGATAGCTGATCATCTCAAAATCATTTTGTGATTATCAACTATGAATCTTATTATTTCAATATTTATATTTTTTATTATTTAAATAGTTTAATCTGTTCTTAATAATAATTTTCAAAACTAATTTTTCATATTCTACATCGATATATGGATGTATATAAAGTATGTGTGCTTTTTACATAAAACATAACATTTCACTTTAGGAGTTAAAAATAATAGAATTTCAATATAATAAGATATATATATAAATTATAATTATTTAGTTTGAGAAACAAAACATGTAATATTAAAGCATATAGTGTTTATCTATTTCTAACATAAGTAGATATGAAAAAATAAATACCAATTGTGAGTTAAAAATAAAAAATTTTAGATATAACTAAAACAATAATAGCTAAAAAGTTAAAAACTAAGAGAGAATCTCGATATATATCATAAGATTATACGTAGTAGTAACAAAAATTGCATTACTGATAAATATTAAATGTATTTTATTCATTATAGATATCAAATCGTTTTTACTTCAGTAAATTATTTTATTAGTTAATAGCATATTTGTAATTAGCTTATTCTATAAGGTTAAATTTGAACCCGATCTTTAATATAATGTTTAAATATATTAATGAAAACTTCTATTTATATACATGGTTTTCTTTAGACTTTTTTCTATAGACAGTATTACATTTCGAGTTTTACAAAAATATTTTATGACCATCATTCAATAAAACTTGTGCACTTCCTTTGTTTAATTAAGATTTCTTGAATTTCTAGAATATAAAAATTTTTCATATTCAAAAATAATTCTGTACGAATCCTAAATTAATAATTAAGTTCATGCCTTTAGTTATTATACTAAAATTTGGGAAAATATTGGATTTTAAATAAAAACACATGCTGAAACCAGAGGATGTATTTTTACAAATGAAATATATAATTACTGATGTACACAATTACAACATGTATCTTACCATCTTGTTCCAAAACAATAGTTATATTGGTTTTTGTTGGAATATTATATAGCATTCGAGCAATTTTTATTAATTCTCCAAGAGAAGAAGCTGTAATACTTTTTCTATATCTTCTTGTATGATCAATAATTTTATATATTTTATTCGATTTACTTGCTTGTTTTCGTTTATCCGACATTTTTATGCAATTTCAACTGAAATATAAAATGTAAATTTACAATTGATATTTTTATAAAATTTTGATATAATATTGGCTAGCACTTAAATTTAAATGAATTATGTTGGATTTGTTTTTACCTTGGTTAATTATTAATTTGTATTTTCATTCTGAACACTGTGTTTTACATGCATTATTTGTAATAAGTAAAAGATCAAAAAACAAAAAACGTTAAGAAAAGCAACGTTGTAATTTTAACATTAATAAGTGCGAACAGAAGTAAAAATAATTTTTAAGGGTTTCATATTCAGATACGTGAAACAATTAATATTATTTTTCGATATTTACAAAGATTCCAATTCTAAAATATAAAGAAGTACACTTAAGTGTTGGCATTGTGACAATGGTGAGGTTTAAATAGACATATATATATATATACAACTAATATGTAAGAAAGTTTATATTTTTAATTCCTTCATTCTCTGACATCTATTTAAAGGTAATTTTGAAAATAGTACGAATGTTTAACATTAATATTATTTACTTTTATCTAAGTGGAAATATAGGAGTTTGAACACATATGGTGTGCAATGTTACATTATTAATATATATAAAGGGAAATTAAAGCTGAAATATAAGGGATATTTAGTCTTTGATACATCAATGAGAAAATGTATGTAAAACCTTGAAAAAAAAGAATTAAAGGCTATTTTTATCACACAATTTATAACTTTAAAAAATATAATGATGACAAATTGAATTAAGGAAACAGATTAACGATATTTTATTTTCACTTGTATAAAAAAAATTATTGTAGCTAAAGGATAAATATAAATGTTATAATTGAATTGTTTACACTAATCAATTCATAAAATTGATATTGAAATTATTGCGTATATAACCATAAATCCATATAAATGTTGGGTATATCATATTTCTTATCATATAGTCCACAAGTGAACATTTCATACATTATATATAAATATAAACCAAGATCAAATATTAATGAATTAAATACAATTTTAATTCGTTCCAGATAGTTTCTACTATATTCATTTTGTTGGAGCATATGAGATATTTTAAAATATTTAAGTCAAACATTGAATGATATTATAAACTAATTAACTGCAATAACCGTGAACTTCGTTTTCGTTATAGTGTTGTAGAAAGAGATTTAAACATTTTTATCAATTCTGTATACTGCATAACAAATTTGGATTTTGTTCAATATCATACACTTAATAATTTATTAAAAAGTAAGTGTTATACTTACATTGTAATTCAGTTGTTCTATAAGATTTACAAAAAGTAGTTAAAATATAATATATGAAATGAAGTTCTATGAGTCATCACTTTTTAAATTATTTAGATTATAGGAATATTTATATAAAAAATAGACTGCAGTGATAAAGAAATAAAGCTGCAAATAAAGTATAATTAAAAGAATAAGTCATTATTTTGTTTCTTAATTTCAAGGCAATGATAAAAAATATATATTCTATAATGGAATCTATATTAAAAAATAAATTATATTTTTAAATTATAATTTAATTAACATACTTTTTTAAAATAAATTTAAATATACTTGTAGTGTATGGATATATTGAAAAATTTAATAAATTGCATTATTGAAATTATTTTTTTCGAAATTAAATTCTCTCCAAATTTACTTTAATAAAGATGATAAAATCTATACTTACACATTGTAATATGTTCATGTAAATGAGTTTATGAAATAATTTGGTAAAAAATTCAACAAATTTAATATTAGTAGTAGTCCTAATAAATATTTCTATTAGGATTAAAAATTTTGCATCAAGAAGTAATAGATATTAATAATTGATTAGAAGTTGATTTCTTTCCATTAAATATTTATACGAATACATTTTAATAAATATAAAAATATAAATTTTAGTTATTCTGTATAATTAAACATCTTTTAAAAGCAAGATGAAACTGAGTATTTTTTAAAATAATTCTTCCTACCTTTTAGTTAAAGAAAATAGTCTTTACATTATCATTATGTATATAAAAGTTATATAATTTTTTAATACTATTTTATTATTACTAATTATAATTAAATTATCAAATTATTAAATTTTAATTTACATTTTACATTTTACATTAATATTTTAATTATTTGCACTTTTTCTAAAAAATAATTTCAGCATAATAATATGATGGTAAAATATTTCAAATTTTAACAAATTATTTAAGACTATACTCCAAAATAAAATTTAATTTAATACGTTCATAAATTATACGTTTATAGAACCGCAAATTTATGATTGAGACTAATTCCATAATAAACAAATTTCGAATAACATAAAACAAAAAATACATGTGAAATATCTGCAATGCGACATTCAGCTATATAATTTTGTTAATTGCATTTCTTTTCCTATTCTTACAACATTAAATATGGGTTCTTATACCATCTTATGTTCACTTATTTAAAATATTCATATCTTAATTTCTATTTAATATATTGAGATTTTATTTAAAAGAAATTGCACTTGACATTGCTTCAATTGTATTATTTTTTAGATTTTATTAATTATTTAGTATGACGATAAACATACTTTTATATGGCTTACAGAGAACATTTTTATATAAAGCCCGCGAAATTTAATAGTTGTACTATTGCATATACTTAAAATAAAGGCTTTATTAAGTATTCAATATTCTGTATTTTTATTAAAACTATTATTTACTGTTTTTTAAAAATAGTAATATAATAAACATAAGGTCTTATATTTAAAATATTAAATTAAAAATATAAAAATATACACGTATTTATTTTAAAGAACATAATTAACGAAACAAATAAAAATAAAAAAAATAACCAAACTAATATTATTTTACAATTTATTTACTACACCCTTACATACAAAACAAATATTTTAAAACTGTAATATTAATTAAAACTAAAAAAATATTTTGTAATTCTTTAATTCGTGTATTAAAAATTTAAATATCTTGATAATATATTCAATAATATAATGTGTAAATATTTAATTATTTTTATTAATAACTGTTAAAATTGTGAATAGCTAAATAAATTAACTAAAAAAATTGTTTAGGTAGAAATTAATTTATAAAATAAAGATTTGACTTAAAATATTGTATTTTTTTAACTTAAACATAATTTAAATTTTTATTATGTGTTGTAATTTGATTATTATATATTTAATTGTAAAAATATTTTTTTACAAATATAAATCGTGATTAAAATAAATAAGTTACTATTTACAAGAGTTAATTAGAGTTAATTTCGTATTTTATTGTCCGAAATAGGATAAATTAAAATGATCATGATGATATTTTTATATACCTCGAAAGTTCAATATCCATATTTGAATTTTGTTTGAATTTTTAAAATCCTTAGTTGTTCGGATTGGAGCATACTTTTTTTTAGGCCTTCGGTTATCGGAAATTTTATAAGCTTTCTAGACCTCGAATTTTTGTAAACAGTTAACACGCAGAATTCTTGAAGGTAGCTTAAAGCTTAGATCCTTGAATTTTCCAAGGCTTTCACAGAATTCTCGACCAGCCCAAGCTCAGATTCTCGAACGTTCTGCAAGGCTGCTAGTCTCCATATGCCCGCACCTAAGCATTGCTACCAGCTTATTGTAGTTGCCGTTTTGATATTTAAGGAAGCGCGCATCAAAACTCGTCGTAGTTATCACTCAGTAGTTATTCATTACACAGTGTCAGTTATTCCTCCAAATCAGTATTCATCCTAATCAATCATTTATGCCCTAGTCACGCTATTAATTTGGAGTATACAACAGAGAGAAAGTCACACATTCCACGCTTTCTCAGTACAGCCATTCCAAAAAACACGTGTTCAATTCTCCAGTGCGAAACAGTTAACAACCAGTTAAGGGCTGATTGCAATACAAGGAAATAACGGGTCCTCCTTCACACGACAGTATACCAGCAGTCTTTATTGAGAATAACTACCACCGATATAGTCCCATACTCCCATTATGAGTATAATCGGTTCTTCTTGCTAATCTTTAGAACGTTAGCATAGACCTCAAATCAATCCATATTGCCCTTTAAAGAATATACAAAATCCATTGCTGATCTCCATAACGTCATCGATGATATCGTCACCATTACCAAGGAGAAACTACATCATTGTGTAGAACATAATTCACTCTCTACCATGAGAAGTGAATACAAAAAAACAATAGTGTAATTATCAACAAAACAAATAAACGATCTCCTAACGAAGTTTGTGCACACTGTACATATTTACAGCTCTTCAACCTATGTCTTTTCCTAAGCACAGCTAAGGCGAGCGACAAATAAACTGAACTATTCAACTTGGCAGTTCGAGCCAGAAAATTAAATACATTTTCAAACATTCGATCCTTCGAACCGCATAAAATATACAAACTTTCGAACATTAGTCATTGGAAAACCTATAATTATTACATTTTAATTAAGAACATACGAAATCTTCCATTATTAATAACAAGGCTAAGATATACAATTTATTTTATAAAAAAATCAAAATTATTATAAAAATTATTTAAATTTCTATCATATTTTTAACATACATATGAAATTGGACATACTATATTGTATTTCGAATAAAAGTGTTATGAAAATTTTATTTAACGTTAACATTTAAAAATAAAAACAATAACAATAAATTTTTTAATTTATTATTTTACTTTTCGAATTTTTTTCAATTATCTAATTTCAATTGCATCTGTGATTAAACATGAGACTTAATTATTAATCAGTATTTTATCTGATGTTTACGTAATTTCGTGGAATTACTTCAGTCATAAAATCACGTGTTAATAAAAGTTACTATATATTTTTGTCGATTGATTGATGATAGAATAGTTTACATTCGTTATAATTTTCATAACTTAAAATTATTAATAAAAATATTATTGGAAAAATTTTTGCTATTATAAATTAATTATATAAATGTAAAATAAAGATATAAAGCTGAAACTAGTAAAGAACAAAATATTTTATTTGATTGAATTTTCCATGCAATACAGTAACATCTTGATTAATAAATTCGAAAAAAATAATGCATATAGATAAATCTGTCACTATATAAAATAATAATTATTTATACAACAACAAATAAACCGGAAATGGAATTTTAAGCAATTTGTACATAACTTTTTTTATTAATTTTAACTACTTATTAAATAAATATGAAGATAAAAAATATCTTTTAAAGCGGTTAATTAAATTATTGTTTCTGTCAGTTTTTATAATATATTTTTTAACTTTTCATTAATTACATACTTTAATATTTAAAATTTGTGTATTATTAACGATAAATATAAATCTTGAAAAAAGAAAAGGATTTATATAATTGATATAATCGTTTTTTCATGCAAATTATTTACTTCAATTATATCTTCTTTAAAGTGTTACTGTCTGGGATCAGACTAAAAACCTCCCTTTGATGGTGGGTGGAGGTGTTGCTGGCAAGTGGAAGGGGCAATGTAATAATTCAATACTACATGTAATGGTACTTGTCTTACCTTTCTTAAATATAATAATATAATAAATAGTTAATGATCCTAAAGTGTATGAATGCAGGTGTGAGTGAATAATTTGGGGAAGTTTCTTCAATTGTGTTACTTGCTGAGGAGAGTGTGTATCCTCTCCGTGGTGTGAGGAGTTGATGTAGTCGTAGTATGCGTGAGAGCCGCCGCTGTCGTACCGAAGTCGTCTAAGGGGAATCGGGTCGCTGCTGCCTTAGTTGTCGGTTTAGTTAACGGATTCTGATAATGTGGCATCACTATTGGCTTGTTAGATTGCTTACTAGTTGAGTATTACGTACTTGTATCGCTACAGTGAGTGATGACTGTACAAAGAAGCTTGAATTGTGAGAGAGAGAAAGATTGAATAGTGCGCCCGTCGTAATGCCTGCGTGATTGTTACTAGACTCGACTGAAACAAGACTGAGCGCTGTGCGTGAAGCGCAGACCTTAAATATTATCGTGGTATTTTGTAGGTGCCGGTGGCGATCCGGTGTCTGTTGTTATGCCGATATTTATCGTTTCGACATCGTATATTCGAATCGAATTTCTCGAGTATATATAATTCTCGAGTTCGTAGGCTAGTGTTTATAAACAACTTTTCGCGCGCTCATACCTCTCCCACTTTTGTATTCCGCCTTTCAACTGTTTCAATCCGTAACATTTACAATTGATTGATTTTTCATTCTTTGCCTATATTGATATTTAAATAGAATAATTGCATTAAATTTCGGATATTGTTTAATATTCGAAATTATTCATGAATGAGATATTTTCGATTTCTTAACTAGTATAGTAATGTATCATGGTGAAATATTAATCACACATTTTCAATATCAAATTAATTATAGTCAAAGATGAATTAATATTTATTACAAAATAAAACTTGTCTATTTAATTTAACTTATTTATCAATAATTTATATTTCATTTAATTAAGAAGGGCATTATCGGAAAGTTGATAAAAAAATTAATAATGTATTTCGATTTTTTTTTAATTAATGTAATAACTTATATAAATTAGTATAATTTCCTCACACTTTGCATTTGGTTTAAGTTATATTGTATAAAGTAATCTATCTGTTTTAAACATTAGAACTTGTGATTTTATTATACTTAGTTACTCTGTAATAAGAGTTGTACAAAATGTAAATATGAATAAAGATTTTTGCATCTAAATTGAATCATTCTTAATTTTAAAAATTAATGTAAATAAATGTTATAACCTTTAGATCGGACCAATTACCATTTTGAATTATAAATTAAATTTTAATGATTTCTCTTTAAATATTATAATTTTTCTTCTTATCTACGTTCGTTTTAAATTAACATTTTTTTTAGCAGCTACAAACTCTGTTATAAAGCCTTTGATATACTGAATAAATATACAGAATTAACTTCAAGAATACAAATTTTTTATTAAAAAGCTTTGCTTAACTTGCAGAAATTATTTTGCAATGCAACTATGATTAATGCTTGATTATCCGGGTAATGCTCCAAACTATGAATAATTTCAGTGTAAATCAGTATTAACAGCTATAGACTATTCATCATACTAAAGTTCTATAAAACCAAATTCTGTAACTGTTCGGGATTGATGCAGTACCATAAATTTCGAACAAAAGAAAGGTCATACGCGCTGTCCCGCGTACAGCATGTGCGCCTAGACTGGCACGCACGTGCGGACCGGGACGCGCACTCGAGCCAATGTTTACAAACAAAACTCGGCAAGTCCGAGCAAGTTTACGACCCGAAATATAATATACGATAAGATCACCCAAGGGTATTACTCCTACTTTTCTCTCGTCGAACATTCTCGAAGGTTCTAGATTTTTCCTTCGACGCCTCGTGTAAGAATTAGTGCAACAACGACGATGCATTGTTGCCAGCTAAGTGAGCCACCGCGTAGCTATATAAGAAACGCACGCGGCGCGCCTCGCTCTCTTGCTAATCATCTTTTGCCGAACCACCCTCGCTCAACTGCGCTTGCGCTTAAAAACTTGCCGTGACTCGACCGCAGTGACCGACCATAGTGAAGCGATTCAATCATCTACCAGTAGAAGCCATGGCACACGGGTCTCGATCTGCCCTCAGCAGGACCGCCATGGAACGGTCGGTATTTTCAGCAGAGCCGCCACGGAACGATCAAGCCTTCGGTTCGTGCGCGTATTCAAAACGCTCATTTGTAATATCACTTCGCGCTCACTCAAGTGTATCTGCCGCTCAGTGTATTTGCATACTGTGAAGACGACGCGTGGCCATATATTCGGCAGTATAGTTAAGAATACACGCGTGCATAAGAACAAGAAATCGGCAAATTAAATAGTGATTACGGTGAAGCCAATGGAATAGTGATCAAAGATGACATGAATTACGCAGCAGTAATATACCTTGCCTGCATTCTACAAAGTACATCTTTTTATATTAATAAATTAGTTAGTCACACCTCGCACACAACAAGTCGGGCAAACTTACACTCTTCCAAAGAACACTTCAGCCCATTCAGACTCGCTAGCAGAGAGAAGGCAAGATTAAGCTCATCTGAAGAACACTTCGGAACCAATCAGGCTCTCTAGCAGAAATAAGGCACGTCAGAGAGAGGACAAACGTACAAACATTTCGGACCATGCAGGCTCGCTAGCAGAGTGTACGCTCACGCTCTCCCTAAGAACACTTCGGAACCATTCAGGCTTTCTAGCAGAAATAAGGCACGCCAGAGAGAGAGAACAAACGTACTCTTACGAAGAACACTTCGGAACCATTCAGGACCTCTGGCAGAAATAGGGCATACTTACGCTCTCTCAAACTAACACTTCGGAACCGTACAGGCCATCAACAGCTGACGCAAGAGTCGCTATGCCTTAAGCACATTGTCACAAAGGACAAGAACAGATCGACTAACAGACTATAAATACAGATTATTAAATCCTTGAAGAGTAAGTAATCTTACCATTAATCACTCTTACCTGGGACTATTTTTTATTATTTATTGTTTTACTGTCCCCTTAAATACACCATATCAGCTATAGTTATTCATACATCAAGCATACTTGATTCGACTACCATCTTCTCATGCTACCTCACAAGCATGATTAATTGACTACACCAGCATTTCCACAACTTCAAGATATTCAGTGATATCCATGGAAGCTACAATAATCAAGAATACAAGAACACACCCTCATTACTTCAATAGAATTATCTCTCTCTACACAACAGTGCAATATTATAATCATTTACAAATAATAAACCTTGTTTTAATATTTTTCAGCCTTGTCAATTATTATTTCCTTTGAAGTTATCCTGCCGAAAGATTAATCCTCTGAACTATTGAATTGGTAGTTCGAGCCATAAACTAACCCTTTAAAATCGAACAGTAATACAAGAAAAATCTGGGAGTTCAAGTGATTACAAACTAAGTATTGACGGAAATTAAATGAAGGCGATGAGGTAATAAACCAGACTTTTCAGTAATACATGAGACAAATTGTAACGAGGCAGTTCATTTACAATAATATTTTAAACTTAAATTTTAATGTCGAAAACGTTATTTAAAATATTTTACCGCAACCCCTTTGATTTCATTTCATGAATTCATTTCATTTCATTTCATGTATAAAATATTACACTTTTGCAGTATTTTTCAAAGTTATTTTTAGCTATGTTTATATACATATTATTTTTTAAATAACTAATTAATTATCATATTTTTCTTCTCGTTTTCTCCTAAGACTGTAATATAATTTATTAATTCAAATATTAATGTATGCCAATTCAGTTTTTCATCATTTATCTAGTATGTTAATTGTAATCTAACTATAATGTACAGTATTTGATTTAAAAAAAATATAGAGTATAAAATAAATAAAAGTGATAAGAATTATATGGAACAAAATTTAATACCGTAATTTTTTATGAGTAAAGAATAAAATTTTTTAGTAATTAAGAATTCAGTAAACTTGTAAAAATTTTTAACAGAAAATTATAAAAAAAATTAAAATATTTATATTATAAAATCGAAAGTAATGAAGTCTTTTATTACAGATATTTCTTAATTTTCTATGTTGATACAAAAAATAAAATTAATTTTATTTACTATTTCCATTTGTTAATAATCAAATTATTGATTTTTAAATATGTGCAGAATAAATATCATTATTGTTTATTATGTAATTATGTAAAAAATTATGTAAAAAAATATATTGGAATAAATTTTTTATTTATAAATATAAATTTAAATCAGTCGTGTTAATTAAAAGCAATTAATTAATTACAGAATAAATATAAATAATTTTATCAAATAGTTAAGTTTTCCAAATAATTGAAAATTTGCGAATTTTAAGTTACAAAGACATTTTGCGTCCTTCAATTGATATATCAACTGCTCTACGTGCAGATCGTACTCTTTTGCTATCTATAAAATTCTTCATGTGACGTTCAAAACGATTCATTTGTTTTTTCGAAATCTAAAACAAAAAATGCCATATAATATATTATTCTTTATTATCTTGTAAATTATAATTTTTTCTATTTAATATTTTAATTAATAAATAATATTGTATAATTAATAGAAAATTGCCAATTGTTCGGAAAATAATCCCACAATTTGACTAGTCAGCCAAACGTGCAATAATTAACGTAGAACAATAAAACCCACTAGATGTTATGTGGGGTTGCCGGGAAAGTAAAGGGTGAATGCACTGATTAATAATTAACACATGTCTTTATTATTTCTATTTATTTGAATTGATTTACAAAAGGGTGAATTACAGACGAACTTTATATTTCTTGATAATCTTGTGGTGTTGAAATATATTTACTATGAATGAAACAGGTTATAATCTATTGAATATTATCGCTAAGAGGTTATCATGATTGTAGTGCTCTGATCGAACACTGGAATGCCATTGTGTTTATCTTAACACGTGTGTAGTTGCCTTTAAATATCGGTCGTAAGAGAGCCGAGATGGAGGTTATGCGAAGCTGTGCGCCATCTGTGGCGGGAACAACTTGTAGTTGGAGGGATTGAGAAGTCAATGTGGCGTTTATAGCTGGTCTTGTTCAAGAGTATGTCCGGGAAGCTTCCGTAGTTGGACTTTATCCGTCCGTCTTCTACATAAGCCGAGAAATCAAGAATGAGTACTAGCTGTAAGGACTTACTTGCAGTGTATCGTGATTTTCCAGTCTCTCTTCGGTGGCTTGTTATGATGTCCCCTTGCAATGTTGCAACTCTTCAGTTCTTCCTTGTCTCCAAGTGAGACCACAAGTGGTCAGGTCCCACGCAATCCAGTCTTGATGAGATCAATTCAACTGTACACTAATTCATAATAGTGGAAAGAACTTATTATTAAAACTCAGCTAGCTAAACGACTCATCTCTCCGGTCCTTCTCCGTAAGAGTAGGTCGTGACTTATCCTTCACTGTAAGAAGTATTTGGAAAGAGTAAGTGAGGGTACATTACGTAGTCCCTTCTTAAAATGATTCACTGATCCCGCTCCACTTGGGATCCCTTCTTCCTTTATTAATTAACCAATCAGTGGTTGATCTTGGGTCGCACAATAGATTATGCACGCCTTCATTTCCACTTCCTTCCGGGCTCAGTTCCGAATTTGCTAATTGGGAAAGTGTCGGAAGGTGGCGAGCCTTTTCCATTGGTCACCTCTCTTTGGTTGCCTCATCCCTCTCTGGGACTTGGCTAGAAGAAGGGTCCGCTTGGGCGTGGTCAATTTTCCAATACGATCGACCAGATGTGGCATAGCCAAGAACAATGCAAGCATTGTCTTAAAGGCCGAGTGCGCACGTATGGTCATTGCATGTTGTTGCACGTACGGGTTTTGGGTTTTAGTAAATGTTTGTACTCAATGCTTTACGCATATCTGATATTCGTTTCGAATCTACTTTGGGGTTCTCCCGGCAGTAAACCCATTAGGTTCTACTGCACTGGGAGTATGAGCACGTTCCGCTAGAGTTTTCCAGATGTTTTATGACACTAGTACAAATAATTATGAGCAGGAAAGTTTTGAAGTCTTAAATACAATTTTCATGACATTACTTGTCAGATATTTTATTGCCTTACTAAACGGAGTCTTATTCTCAAACACCAATGAATTGCAATATATATATATATATATATTCATGAGATGATCAATTATAATTTGTAAAAAAAACTTAATATATATTTTTTCACATTTACATTGTAGAAATGAATATTTAAAAATATTTTAATTATTTTCTAAATATCGAAAGAATATATAAAATGCTATAAAATTAAGATACGATTTTATAAGTAGTACATGAAGTTTCATTAAAATAATTTTAATCTCAATAATACATCATGTTTCTGATGGTCGACTCGATTGATGATTAATTTTGAATTTAATAAATAATAAATCTTGCTGATTTTCCATAAATATAAATATAAAGTCACAAGAGAAAGTAATATAATTTAAAATATAATCATATCAATTGATATAAATTATATTAACTTTAAATTAACAAAAATAATTATAAGGTGATTGAATAGGAAAACTAATTTAATAACTGAACAAGAACAGTTTTAACATTTAATAGCTTAGGCTTTTTATGTAAATGGGAATAAGTGTAGCACATGAAATGATCTCTCAAATATATACAAAGAACAACTATTTAAATATATGATAATACGTTTGCCAATAATTGTACGATATTCTTTTAATAAATACTTGCACTTTGTTCAGAAAATAATTCCACAAATCTGACATGTCAGCCAAAACGTGCAAAAATCAACTTAGAACAAAAACCCCACTAGATGTTTTGTGGGTTTGCTGGGCAAGTAAAGGGTTAATGCATCGATCTAATAATTAACATATATCTTTATTATTGCTGTTTATTTCATTTATTTTCCTTTATATCTGTTTATTGGAGAACTAGAGAATAATCAATTTCTTATTCTCGGCATATAACTGGTGAGATTATTATTTACAGTAAAAAGAAATAGGTTATAATCTATTGAATATTATCACATTTGAGGTTATGGTGATTGTAGCGCTCTGATCGAATACTATAATATTATTGTGTTTTAACTCAACACGTGTGCAGTTGCTTCTAAATATGGGTCGTATAAGAGCCTAAATAGAGGTTATGCGAAGCTGTGTGCCACCTGTGGCGGGAACAACATATCGTTGGAGGGATTGAAAAGCCACTGTGGCCTCTGTAGCTGGTCTTGTCCTAGAGTATGTCTGGAAAGCTTCGGTAGTCGGACCTCAATCCGTCCGTTTTCTACGTAAGCCGAGAGATCAAAAATCAGTACTAACAGTAAGGACTTACTTGCAGTGTATCGTGAAATTTCCAGTCTCTCTTCGTTGGCTTGATGTGAAGTTCCCTTGCAATAATTGCAGCTCTTAAGTTCTTTCCTTATCTCCAAGTGAGATTACACGTGGTCTGGTCCTATACAATCTAGTCTTGATGAGATCAATTCAACTGTATACTAATTCACAATCGTAGAAAGAACTTATTATTAAAACTCAGCTAAACGTCTTGTCTCTCCAGTCCTCTTCCGTGAGAGTAAGTCGTGACTTATCCTTCAATTGTGTGTGATACATTAGAAAAGAATAAGTGGTGGTACATTACATTGTTATATCTTAAATGCTTCACTCGTCCCGCTCCACTAGGGACCCCTTCATCGTTTAATTAATCAATCAGAGGTCGATCTTGGGCAGCACAATAGATAATGCACGCCTTCTTCTCCACTTCCTTCCAAGCTCATTTCCGAATATGCAAATCAGAGAAGTGTCGGAAGTGGGGAGTTTTTGCTATTGGTCACATCTTCTTGATCGTTTCTCCCTTCTCTGGGATATAGCTAGGCGAAGGATCCTCTTGGGCGTGGTCATTTTCAGATGCGACCGACCAGATGTGACTCAGATAAAAACAATGCAAGCATTGTCTTAATGTCTGAATGCGCACGTACGGCTATTGCAGGTTGTCGCACGTGCGGGATTTTTAGGTTGCAGTCAATTTAAGAAAGGTTTTTTACTCGATACTTCATGTATATCTGATATTCGTTCGGAATCTACTTTGGGGTTTTTCCCGGCAATAAACCCATTACGTTCCACTGCGCTGAAAAGCGAAGGCACGTTTCACTGGAGTTTTCCAGATGTTTTATGACACGAGTGCTAAGTGATTATGAGCAGGAAAGATTTGAAATCTTAATGCAAATTTTACGATGTTGCTTGCCAGATGTTTATTGTATTGAAAAAGGGTCTCGCATTCTCAAACACACTTATAACTAATATTTACTCTGGTGCAACTTTAGTGGAAGCACATATAGCTCCTACGATCTGTTAGTTTTTAAAATTATTTTAGAAAATGAATTCTCATTCCAAAGTGTTTTTATACCACAATGAAAAAGGATTTGTATAAATACTTATTAATATTGTTAACGTTAATAAAATAGAAATACCTATTGAATGATAAATAAATCTCTTAATTTGTCCTATTCAAAATGTAAGTTTATACTAATATTTTATCAAAGTGATTACATAAAATCTATACTTTATCCATTCATAGCCTATTTATTTTGGTATCTAATTTATAAATAAGTTGTTATAAAATTGAGATTGAGATTTTAATCTATACACTAATGATTTGTTAAGAATTTTTAGTAAAATTGCACTAACCTTCTTTCTTTCTATATTAATTTTTTATATATATTTCATTATTGTTTATAGTATTGCAAAAAATCGTATAATTAACAGTTTAATTTCGTTACATTACATCTTGTATTACATGTTTATAATTGACTCAAATGTAAAAGAAAATCCGAAGTATTTCGAATAAATAAATATTTTACAAATATGAACTTCAAAACAAGATAAATTGAGAAAGTAAGATATAATGATTAAGTAGGTGATTTAGAAACAGTAATAGTAAAATTCCATTAAAATTATATACTATAGACTTTGTATGATTAGTAATTAATCTGGATGTGTACTATTTAAAAAGAATATAATCAATTAATAATAAATAATATCTGATATACCTATAAATATGAAGGAATGTTCAAATAGTTAAAGCATAATATTTGGATAATATATAATCTTTTTAATAAGTATACCAGTATTAGCATTTTCATTATTAAAAATATTAATCCTCTTTAGAATTCTTTAGAATGATTTATAAGTATTGATTTTAATTTTGCAATAATCTAAAATTGAGCGGCATATTAGCTTATTCCTTACAAAACTTATACTGACCTGAGCTTAATTATCATTATTTAAATATTCCATTATTAGTAAAATAATTTGAAATGCAATCGATTATTTCTAAAATTAATTTTACATTATAAATGTTAACACTTTCGATTTTAGTCCGCAGTTAACTTTTTTATTTTTCATTTTTTAGTACTAATATTGTAAATGGACATTATCTTTTATTCATAAAACAATGTCGCGACGTGCTGTTAGAGAGTAGTTTTTAACCTATTGTTGAATAAGTATAGAACAAAAAATGTATCAAATAAATTAAAAACATGAATCACCAGTAAAATGAATTAAGTACGTTTTAATATTATCACGATATGCTATAAGTACTTCTATATAAATATCAGATTATACCTTTTCATTTGTTTATCGTTCGACGAATTTGATTTATTTTACACGTTCTTTTTTATAAAATGTAAAAAATAGGTTAATGTACTCTGTGTTTGCTTCAAATTGCATTTTAAAAATAAAAATATAGTATTTTCCAAAAATACAAAAGTTTTTTAATAAAATAAATAATTGTATTTATAGTTTTGAAATATTTCTACTTTTTCGAGATCTTACACTTTATACATCAAAAGTGTGTCGCCACTCAAATACTGATATTAATATATAAAACTATATCACATAGTATCTTCGCTTTTTTACAACAAACTATAAATAAATATTTTATAATCTACAAGAGCTGTCTCCTTGATCTATCTGGGATCAGACTAAAAACCTCATATTGATATTGGATGAAGGTGTTGTTGAGGTGGATGGAGCAACGCAATTATTCAATTTTACACGCAGTGTTTCTTGAATTTCCTTTATTAAATACAATAATATAATAAATAGTTAAAGGGCATAAAGTGTATGGATCATGAAGTGAATGGATAATTTGATGAAGTTTCTTCAATTGTGTTACGTACTGAGGAGAGTGTATGAGTCCTTCCCTTCCGAGAAGTGCCGCTATAGTAGTATGCGAGAGCCACTGCTGTCGTACCGAAGCTTTCTAAAGGAGACCGGATTGCTGCTGCCTAGGTGTCCGTGTGATCCGTTAATACATGTAGTAGTATACTTTTGATAATTTCACTCTCGATTATTTTTGCACTAGCGCTTTATGAGTTTGAGTTTAGTTAACAAATTCTGATCGTGTGGCGTCACTATTGGATTGTTCGAGTGCTTATCGTTTGATTATTACGTACGTGTAACGCTACAGTGAGTGATGACTATAGTGTCAAGCTTGAAGATTGAATAGTGAATCCGTCGTGGTAACTGCGTAATTATTACTAGCACTGAGCGCTGCGCGTCAAGCGCAGCCCTTAAATATTCTCGTAGTAGTTTCTACGCCGGTAGCGATCCGGTGTCTGTTACTATGCTGATATTTGTTGCGACATCAATAGGTTTGACGTATTAATTATTATTATTATTCCACTTAAACTTGGAAGGTTCATCGGAAGTACTTTTCGGAATTGTAACCATATATTCGAGTTTTTAACGTAGAAAAATTTCTTGAATTCGCTAACTTGTGTTTATAAACATATTGTCCGGGAGCTCATACCTCTCCCACTTTTATATTCCGCTTTCAACTGCTTCAGTTCGTAACATGATATTATCAATTTTTGTATTATAGGTTAAATATATTCTTTTTTAATCATAACTCAAAAACGATTCGAACGTTTGTATTACAACTTAACGACTGTAATAATGTAAGTTGTTTAGAATTAACTAAGAAACCACTAGATGTTATGTGAAAAAAATGCGTAAGAAAGTAGAAGGGTTAGTGCATTGATTCAATATTTAACACATCTATTTTTATTTCTGTTTATTCCGTCTATTTTCCAAATGCAGGGATGATTATTGTTGATTATAGTTCTAATTATAGTTATTATAGATAAGTTATAAATGAACCTTTGTTGCTCTTTGGCGATTGGAACGTGGTGTTAGTGTGCTCTTTGTTTGGAGGTAGGAGGTTGTAAGGTTCTTGATGCTCGTGACGTATGCCCTTGATGTTAGGTTACCTTGAGAAAGGGGAGAGGTTGTAAAGCTCTCGCCACTTCTTCGAATTGTTCCACGTGGGGAAACTGTGACTGCGTCATGCTCTCAGGTACCAGCGGCTTCTACGAAACGTTAGGTTCGACACGGTATGGAATTGAAGGGACACAGGCTTCTTGCGTCGCACGGGCTAAGACATCCTTGGGCTCGTACTGACTGCTGGAGATACCGTGTGACCTTGAGGAATGATGTTACTTCTCCCGTTGCGATTTTAGTGTGAGTCTTTGACTAAGACTTTCGTCTTAGTCTGAGTCTTAGTCGACTGAGGGGACTAACTTCTTTCTTGGTGACTTCAACATGAGTGAGTGACTGAAAGACTATTGAAAGAGTAACTGAAAATACTGAGCTCTAGAATATTGTGTTTGTCCTTCTTAAATAGGTCACTGAATCTGCTGTCAACGTAATATCCCTTCCCTCTGTTTGGTTCCAATCAGAGCGCGCCGATTTTGACAGCATGATTGAGCATGCAAGCCTCTTTTCCCACATCCTTCGAATTCAGGCTTTGAAAATGCTAATATCGGAAAAGTATCTTGGG
>NW_011948456.1:619157-623378 GCF_000503995.2 Ceratosolen solmsi marchali
AAAAGTGTGGGGGGGGGGGGGGGGGAGCTGCAATTGCTCATCTCACCCTTCTCTCTTAGATTTAGCGACATAGGGTGTCTTCTGGACGAGCGTCGTCTATTGGCTCGTGCGAGAGGCAACATTCTGCGTACCTGACAGCAATGTATGCATTGTGTCTCGTGACATTGATTGCACATGCGCGCCGAGGATTGCCCGATGTCACACGTGCAGGGTTTTAAGTTGCAATGAATTTTTGCAACTGACATTCTGACACTCTCGAAATGTTCACGCATAAACAGACTCGTTGCGTTCTTGCCAGTAACCAATAAAATAGTTTAACGCAACAAAAAATACTGAGTGCGTTTGTAATGCGAAAATAAATAGAAATGACTATTCACGAGTGTTTTCCAGGTGTGCTGACCCTATCGAGCCTCCAACGACCGTGGGATAAATTTCTTAGAAGTTATGTCCATTCCTTATTTCTCTTGATATAATAATCATTGGGAATTTCCCAAAATGATGAATTCACGGGATACTCTGAACTACAAAATAGTTTTGCTTTGCGACATCTTACGAAAGCAGATATATGCGAGAAATATTTAATTTAACCATAAATATATTATTTAACATTAGTATTTAATCCAAATAATTACATTACTTATTTTGAGTCAGCTAATTACAGTATCATTGACTATGAAACTGTAGTAAGATGACTTGATTAAAATCGCAATATTTATTATTTATTTTTTAATTAATGTTAAATTTAATAATATCTTATTACAAAATTAATATATTTGAAGTACGTGAATTGTAACGTTTTCATTAAGTTTTTTATGATCTTCAAAAAATGAATCTCCCATTAGTCTATCGAAATAGATCGAAATATATGTGAAAATTACACTTTTACGTTAATATAAATATGTATTCAATTTAGCTATTAACTAATAATCGTTTACATTATATTAAATTATCTAACACAATTTACTATTTAATTCGATTATAAATTAATGTAATATTTGCTTGTAATTTAAAATTTATACAAATACATAAAAAGCATCAATATTTTATTTTATACAAATTCGTATTAATCTCTTCGAATATAATAGATTGGTTTTAAAACGTATAAAAAAACTTACTCTACTAATATCAGTGTCATTTTTCCATTCTGGTCGAATTATATAATCTTTATTCGAGGGTAATGGAACTCTCGCCCTTGCTATCCATCCTGGATCACCGGGTCGAAGTGGTCTTTAAAATAATATAACAAAAATTAAATAAAAAAAAATTTGTTATTTACGACTAAGAATAATAATCGTATTTATCTTATACTTCGAAAACAATTACGTTTTATTTTTGTTTAATTAATACTATTTTATAATTTCCTATGATAAAATTATTAATATATTTATAATTTCCTTATGTTCAAATAATTAAATACAAATATTTATCTATATTGCAATGTTGCAAGAAATATAAGTTTTTTGCGATTAGATCAATACATTATTTTTGATAATTTTTTGTATAAACTTTATTTTATGTTCCGAGTTTCCATATTTAATCGTACATCGTAAATCGTAATAAATCAGTTCCTTACAGAGTATTTTTCTTTAGACTATGGAAGACTGATAACCATTTAATCTGATTTAGTGGTATAATCCTTCATATAAAAACTAAAAAAAGTGAAATTGATATATCTAAACGATTTTAAAATCGTATATTTCAAAATAAAGCTGTAAAAATTATAAAAATACAATAACATACGGAAAATCCTTCATACACATTATATAAAATTTTAATGGATATTATGTTTATTAAATAGATGTATTAAAAAGCTTTGTATAAAAAGTGTGCGAATAAAAGATGATTTAGAATAAAAATTCTTTACGCAAATTTTTATTTATAAAACAAAAAAATGTTATAATTATTGTATCAAAATATTAAATTAAAAAAATGTATTTATTTTGTAAAAATACTTTTAAGTAAAATTTACACTGTTTTTGTTAGTTAAATTTTCAATGTATTAATTGGCATGTTGTAATACAGTAATATTTATAAATTAAGTTTTTTTAGAAAAGTAAATTGCATAGCACACTCAATTGTATTAATAATTTAAATTTTCTATCAAAATTTAGTTCAATCCTATTCATAGAAATTATCAATTGCATAAATTTTCATTATGTTGACGAAACCTATTACCATATCAACTTAGAAGTGATATATTAAACTCTAATTTTCGAATTATACTTAAGTCATAAAAAATTTATTGAAATTGCATTGTATTAATAAATAACTTCAAATGTACAATAAAATGTTAAAATAAATGTGTTAATTTGATTAATATATAAAAGAAAGTATAACATTAATAAAGATAATATACTTTCATCAGAGACTTCAATATTGATTGATAAATTTTATAGAGTATAATGATAAAATAAAAAAACTGTATAATAGGAAAATAATAAATTTTATACTTAGAATCTCCTTTGAACGCTCTATTGATATCTTGCGATTTTTGCAATGACATTTCTTCTTGAGTTTTGCGTTTCTTCACAGGTGTTTGCTCTAAATCACGTTGCATCCGTTCTTCTTTTGAAAGTGCTTTGAAATCGGCAGAAAGATTAAAAATTGGTCTAGCCCATTCATTAATTAATTTTCCCGCTCTTTCTTTATTTTCTTTCGTTTCTTTAGGATGTTTATATATATACATAACGGCTTTTCCAATACCTGATTGTTTTAACGAACACTGGCCAACACGAGGAAACTGAAACATGATTTACTTTTATTCATTTGCTTAAATGGTATTCAAATATGTCTATACAGTATCACGTATAAATTAACATTAAAAGTTCATAATCTACTATAAATTAATAAATCATTTATTGCAGTCCATAATAAAATTACTCTTTTGTATAGATGTATGATGCAATCATTTTTTGTAACTATATTAGGGACACTTCAAAATATAAAAATTTGTTTTTTCAAATGTCATTATACACAAAGTTAAATATTTATTTAATCTTGATAATAATTATGTAGTAAATAAAACATCTGATAAAATAAGTTTCTTAAATTTTGAAGTTCTATTTTTTTTTTAATTTTAATTATGAGTAAAAATTGTGTTAAATATTACCTGGACTAACACAGGTATATATATATATATATATATATATATATATGTATGTGTATATATAAAACAGTAAAACTGAAAAACTTTCTTTTTATAAAATCTACAAATTTTTTGAAATTAGGTATAATTGAAATCTACTGATGCTTAAATGACCGGTTAAAATGTATGTTGTAAATTAGTTTTCAATGCAAAAATTATATTTTATATAACATTTTGATAGCATTTAATAATTTATTAAATTAATCAACTTGTACTTTAAATAAACTAATATTACATAGCATAAATAATACATACATTGTATGTTAATATATACTAAGTCAAGATATTAATCCTACATTTACACCATAGAATTATGTAAAATAATTAGCTTTAGTAGTAACGGTTTAAAATACTTACTTCACATAATAATTTTAAAATAGAATCTCGTATTTTCAGTGACGGCAAAGATCGATCGGGCATTGGTGATAACCAATCTGTAAGAACTGAAAGAACATTATGTTCTAGAAATGCTAATTGCAAATCATGCTTTTTTAATTGAGATAATACTTTGGGTAACATTGCAATTTTATTTTTTGCGGGTTTATTCAACTCATTTAACTTTCTATCTTCTTCATATGCATTTTTCATATCCATTAATAATTGAGCAATTATATCATCGTTATCATTAATAATATCAATATCTTTTCTCTTACGTCTTCGAGATTGTTCTTCCTTTTTCTTTGCTAGCATGCGATCAAAATCTGACATAGAATCGTCACTGTAAAAAATTTAAAAAAATTCAAAGTAATTCTTAATGTCTACAGTAATTCCAATAAATATTAATATATGATATATATTGAGCATATAATGAATATTTACGTATAGTGAATTTTATTTACGTATAGTATCATTCATGAATATGAATGTATAGTTTGTATATATTTACTTATTCTATAAAATAATTTAAATAAAAATTGTTTATAGATAATTCAGTTATTGATAAACATGTATCTTAACTATATAAACTACATGTAGTATATAATTAATACAAATATATTAAACATTTTTCAATGTAGATTCTACTAAATACATCCTGATCGAATATGTACTTGTATTTTTATGTGAAAAGTCATTAT
>NW_011948456.1:623398-625236 GCF_000503995.2 Ceratosolen solmsi marchali
AGAGAAATGAACGGTGTCCGTAGAAATGAACGGCCATTCCGTATATAATTAAGGATAACCAAAAAAGATATTAAATCAACGTAGGTTTCATCATAATTTCTGTCTATGTATATAAAAATAAAATTGTAAAATGTTAATTATAAGTTAAATTTATTACGTTAAGTTTTATATCAATTCTGATATTCGTATTTAATTTTTATATACTATAACATGTAATTACATAAAACAAACTTTAGAAATTTATATGTTTTAAATTTATATCTTATATTATAAATAAATATTTTTTAAAATTAAATATATAGTTTTCATCTAACTTCTATTTTAGAATGCGACAATAAATTAAGTTAGTAAACATTAATTTTTGAACAAATGACCGAATTGATTATTTGAGTACCAAACAAGAGTGTATCTTAGTTTTGCATAAGATTCAAAAATTGAATAAAATGATGAAACAGATATAACTTTAATAGCAATAAACGATAATTCACTACTAGTGTATTAATGTAGCTGGATACAAAATATACTTTTTTAGAATTTTGTAATGCAATATTTAAAGCAATAATCGAAAAAATTCTCAACGTAAAATTATGTTTGATAACGAAAGAGTTTCGTATTCAAGCGTTATAAACATAAACAGTAATGGTACATGTAAAGTCAGGCATCTGCAACTTTATTCTTATGAGACTTCTGAAGAGGGCGCCGATAATATTTCAATATTCCTAACTATTACATTTCTTGAGATTCTTTCCCATGAGCTATCGCTGAATAATGTGCCCATGGATTCGCGGCCCGGCGATACTCTCCACACGAACTATCGCCGAATAATGCGCCCATGGATTCGCGACTCTTTCGATTGTCTCTCCCATTAAAACTAAAACACGCGCCCAGTCTACCAACACATATGTAACGAATCCTTAAATAAAGGACACTAAAACCTATTGCGTTTACACTGAATTGATGCATTAATCTCTCACTCATCCCCCCCGCCCCCAACGCCATTAAACCAGCGGTACGGCGTAATTCAACTACCTTGGTCTTCGGACCATTCTGGTGGCTGAAATTCCAACAATAGGAGAGCAGGTTTTTCATTAAATGTGTTTTATAATCATTAAACTACTAGTTCTTTTACATTAACCCATTAAAACTTTGTTTGAAAAATATATAGACATGCTCACCGAAATGAGTTTAAGCTACGCAGTTTTTTGTGTTAGTGTTTTGATCTTTAATAGATCTAGCAATGAATACCAAACCATTTATTGTATTAATAAAGAATATAATATATGAGTATTTTTTTAGGACAGTAAGCGTATTCAACAATAAAACCCTCCAATGTTTATACCCATATTAATAAATATTAAAAAATATATATATACACACACACTATCTAAAACAGCAATTTGAGTCCATTCAATTGTTTAGCAAAGGTTAAAACAGAGTTATATGTATACTGAAATGACGACTTAATTAATTAATTAATAAACATTAATTCAACATATTTCAATTCGGTTTAATTCAATAAGATAATAAAGTTTTTAAAAACAATTTTATTTATTAAATAAATATGGCAAAAAACTTAGTCCTAATCCATATACTAAGAGTGAGAAAAGAATAAATAATGTTTATAGAATTTTAATTTTAGTTAACTGTATTGAAATAAATAACTGAGTAGAATGTAATTGTCTAACATTTTTTAATTAGAGAAAATCAAAGAAACAAGCGCACATGACAGCTACATGTATTGTCTGGGATCAGACTAAAGGCTTCCCTGAGATGATGAAGGGATGCTTGCTGGCAGGTGGAATGGACAATGCAATAATTCAATACTGCCTTTGTATGAG
>NW_011950794.1:0-206 GCF_000503995.2 Ceratosolen solmsi marchali
GCAACAAATACTGGCGTCCAAGTAGTCTGATTCTTCCCAAATTCTTTGTACATGTTGAGGATATCAGTAGCTACAAATATCCCAAAGTATGAGTGATTTCAGTTCTAAACTTCCGAATAATTTAAGGCAATAGCATAGGATTTGGACAACAAATACTAGCGTGCTAATATCCCGATTCATCCCAAATTTTTTGTGCATGTGGAGGA
>NW_011948540.1:0-279 GCF_000503995.2 Ceratosolen solmsi marchali
AAAACATTCGAAAGTTAATGACTGAAATTACTCGTACTTTAGGCCATTTGTAGCCTGTACTGTACCCTACATGGATACAAATTTTGGAAAGATCGAACTCTTAGGTTGCCAGTATTTGTCACCGAAACCCTATGCCATTACCTCAATACATTCGAAAGTTTATGACTGAAATCACTCATACTTTAGGCTACTTGTAGCCTGTACCGTCACCTACATGGATACAAAGTTTGGGACTGATCGGGCTATTTGGTTGCCAGTATATGTCACCTAAACCCTATG
>NW_011948540.1:1534-3674 GCF_000503995.2 Ceratosolen solmsi marchali
GGGCTATTTGGTTGCCAGTATTTGTCACCGAAACCCTATGCCATTATCATAAAACATTCGAAAGTTTATGACTGAAATTACTCATACTTTAGGCTACTTGTAGCCTGTACCGTCCCCTACATGGATACAAAGTTTGGGAAGGATCTTGCTATTAGGTTGCCAGTATATGTCACCTAAACCCTATGCCATTTCCGTAAAACATTCGAAACTTTATGACTGAAATTAATCATTCTTTAGGCTATTTGTAGCCTGTATTGTCCCTTACATACACATAAAATTTGGGAAGGATCGGTCTTTTAGGTTGCCAGTATTTGTCACCGAAACCCTATGCCATTATCATAAAACATTCGAAAGTTTATGACTGAAATTACTCATACTTTAGGCTACTTGTAGCCTGTACCGTCCCCTACATGGATACAATATTTGGGAAGGATCGGGCAATTAGGTTACCAGTATTTGTCACCGAAACCCAATGCCATTACCTCAAAACATTCGAAAGTTTATGACTCAAATTACTCATACTTTAGGCTACTTGTAGCCTGGACCTTCCCCTACATGAACACAAAGTCTGTGAAAGATCGGGATATTAGGTTGCCAGTATTTGTCACCGAAACCCAATGCCATTACCTCAAAACATTCAAAATTTTATTACTGAAATTACTCGTACTTAAGGCTACTTGTAGCCTGGACCTTCCCCTACATGAACACAAAGTCTGTGAAAGATCGGGATATTAGGTTGCCAGTATTTGTCACCGAAACCCTATGCCATTATCTTAAAACATTCGAAAGTTGATGACTGAAATTACAAATACTATAGGCTATTTGTAGCCTGTATTGTTCCCTACATGCACATAAAATTTTGGAAAGATCGGGCTATTAGGTTGCCATAATATGTCACCTAAACCCTATGACATTACATTATAACATTCGAAAGTTTATTACTGAAATTACTCATACATTAGTCTATTTGTAGCCTGTATGGTCACCTACATGCACATAAAAATTGGGAAGGATCGGGCTATTAGGTTGCCAGTATTTGTCACCGAAGCCCTATGACATTACCTCAAAACATTAGAAAATTTATGACTGAAATTACTCAATCTTTAGGCTATTTGTAGCCTGTATTGTCCCCTACATGCACCGAAAATTTTGGAAAGATCAGGCTATTAGGTTGCCAGTATATGTCAACTAAACCCTATGCCATTGCCTTAAAACCATCGAAAGTTAATGACTGAAATTACTCATACTTTAGGCTATGTGTAGCCTGTATTGTCACCTACATGCATATAAAATTTGGGAAGGATCGGGCTATTATTTTGCCAGTATTTGTCACGTTAAAACTATGTTATTACCTTAAAACATTCGAAAGCTAATGACTGAAATTACTTATACTTTAGGCTACTTGTAGCCTGTACCTTCCCCTACATGGATACAAAGTTTGTGATGGATCGGGCTATTAGGTTGCCAGTATTTGTCACCGAAACCCAATGCCATTACCTCAAAACATTCAAAATTTTATTACTGAAATTACTCGTACTTAAGGCTATTTGTAGCCTGTATTATCTCCTACATCCACAATCAATTTGGGAAGGATTGGGCTATTTGGTTGCCAGTATTTGTCACCGAAACCCTATGTCATTACCTTCAAACATTCGAAAGTTTAAGACTGAAATTACTCATACTTTAGGCTATCTATAGACTGTACCGTCCCCTACATGGATACAAAGTTTGGGAAGGATCGGGCTATTTGGTTGCCAGTATTTGTCAGCGAAAGCCTATACCATTACCTCAAAACATTCGGAAGTTTATGACTCAAATTACTCATACATTAGGCTATTTGTTGCCTGTATTGTCACCTACATGCACATAAAAATTAGGAAGGATCAAACTATTAGGTTGCCAGTATTTGTCACCGAAGCCCTATGACATTACCTCAAAACATTAGAAAATTTATGACTGAAATTACTCAATCTTTAGGCTATTTGTAGCCTGTATTGTCCCCTACATGCACCGAAAATTTTGGAAAGATCAGGCTATTAGGTTGCCAGTATATGTCAACTAAACCCTATGCCATTGCCTTAAAACCATCGAAAGTTAATGACTGAAATTACTCATACTTTAGGCTAGTTGTAGCCTGTAT
>NW_011950274.1:0-274 GCF_000503995.2 Ceratosolen solmsi marchali
AAGCAAATATAGGCTTCCTAATAGCACGATCCTTCCCAAATTCTTTGGTACATGTAGAGGATAGTAGTGGCTACAAATATGCTAAAGGACAAGTGATTTCAGTCATAAACTTCTGAATAATTTAAGGTAATAGCGTAGGATTTGGGCAACAAATACTGGCGTCCTAATAGCACGATCCTTCCCAAATTCTTTGTCAATGTAGAGGACATTAATGGTTAGAAATATCCTAATGTACAAGTGATTTCTGTCATAAACTTCTGAATAATTTAAGGTA
>NW_011948487.1:0-12660 GCF_000503995.2 Ceratosolen solmsi marchali
TGCTTTTTATAATAAGATTTAAAATATCTAAATTATAGACATATATATGCATGGTATTAATTATAACATTTATTCAAATATCTTGTAAGTATCATTTATAAGAATTATGGCCATCATATATATCGATAATATGATAACAGATTTTTCTATTCATTATATGAATATATTTATAATTACTTGATAATCTAATTATGTTCTAATTATAAATTTATAATTAATATTGTGATATATATTTGAAATATACTATCCCTTTTTGTATTTTAAAGAACGCTTGGTTCTACTTTTATAAAATTAAGTATACTTTCTTCCTTTCTTTTATCATAAACTGATTTTATATAAAAAAAATATATTAACAATACTGTTCGAGATTGAAGCCAGTTTCAAAACTGCCAATTGTCGGCATCGCCGGCCTTTTAGATCTCAGATTTCTGTAAACACTTGTACGATAATTTTCGTATACTTTTATGTTTTGGTTTCAAATGGGCCGTAATGTTTATATGGTTTTCGGTTAATAACATCGCTCGGAAGTTTCTATCGGTATTACGCTCTACTTTTCTTTCGTCGAATTCTCGAAGGTTCTAGATTTTTCTTTCTACGCCTCATGTCAGATTCCAGTGCAATAACGACGATGCTTTGTTGCCAGCTAAGTGAGCCGCCGCGTGGATATATAAGGGATGCACGCGGCGCGCCTCGCTTTCTTGCTAAAGAGCTCTCTTGCTAAACATCTCTTGCCGAACCACTTTCGCTGAACTGCGCTTGCAGCTAACATCTTGCCGTGACTCGACCGCAGTGAACTGACCATAGTGAACCGATCTAACTCTCTACCAGTAGAAGCCATGCCACAGGTATCGGTCTGCCCTCAGTAGGATCACCATGGAACGGTCAGTATCTTCAGCAGAGTCGTCACGGAACGATCAAGCCTTCGGCTTCGCGCGCATATTCAAAAGACTGCTAGGCTCATTGTAATTCTACCTCGCGCTCATTTAACTGTTATTGCCGCTCAGTGTTTAGTGTATACTGTGATGACGACACGTGGTCACATATTCGGCAGCCTACTTAAAAATACATGTGCATTATTAAAAAGAAACTAGCAGATTAGGTATTGATTTTACAGTGAAGCCAATTGGAATAGTAATCAAAAGGGACACATCAGCTACGCAGTAAATCAACACACCTTGTCGGCAGTATTCAAGGCACATCTCATTATATTATTAAATAAGCTAGTCACACATGCGCAAACTTACGCTCTCTCGAGCTAACACTTCGTCACTGTACAGGCCTTAAAAGGGTCGACACAATGGACGCAATTCATCAAGCACATTGTTTAAGCCAGACAACATAATATCGACTAATCAGCTAGAAATACATTTCATTAAGTCCTTCAAGAGCTTGGAGGCTTATCATTAATTACTCTTGCATGTGACTAGTTATATACTGCTCCCATTATAACTAAAGACATAATTGATTACGCATCAATTTCCATCAAGACTTTTACACTCTATCAAGTATGATCATTTTTTTCACCAAGCATATTTTATTCAAACACTATCTTCTCATGTTACCTCATGAGAACGGTCGAATACACAGATGAATATTTACAACTCAGCATAACCTCAACTTTCAAACTCAACAGTAAATCCATAGAATCTACAATAATCAAGAACCCAAGAAAACACCCTCAGTACTACAATAGGATACTCTTCTCTCTCAATAACAGTGAAATATTATTATAATATTTAACAAATAATAAACATTGTTTTTACTAAAAATACATAATACATAATATTTTTCAGCCCTTCCACTTATTATTTCCTTTTAAGTTATCACGACGAGAGACTAAACCACTGAACTATTGAATTGGCAGTTCGAGCCATAAAACAAACCCTTATAATCGAACTAATACTATTACCCATATTGATAAATTTTTGTTTTAAAAAACGTAAATATACTTTATTAAGTTATATATCATATTTAAACTTATTACACAATTATTATGCAGATCTCTTTTATAATATTCATTTATATATAACTTTTATTCTATTATATTATCTTATGTAAAAATCTGTATCAATTATTTATCACCCACTTTGCTTCGACATCATATTTTTCCTTCATCTTTCCATTGATCTTCGTTATTTCTTTTATTTCTTCTATACTTAAAAAGAAAGAAAAAAAAGTCCAAGTTGTTGGGTGATTTTCAATTATATTTGTCAGTCAAATTCCACTGTTGCAAATTATTAACTGTGAAGGAAGAAGATTACGATAAGCTAGTGCAGTGGCTTCGGTTAGCTTTCGTCACTAATGTAGCTGCAACAGGATACTGTGCAACACAGAATTATAATAATTGTATAGAAATATGTTACCATCTTCGCTAAGGATTAATGGATCATTATTCAATCGCTAATGATTAAATCTAACTTTTAAAGAAATAATTAATTATTAAATTACAATAAATACTAATACTCAATCAACACAATAAAATGAAAAAAATTATTGAATTTTCAAATAGCTATGCATTCTCATCGATTTTCATTATATAAGTATTATGTATAAATTAATTGTATGAATTATAATGTACAATATTTCAATTTCATAAATAATTATATAGAATTGCTTGAAGTTTATTAATAACATTAAAGATATATTCACACTATTTCATAAAGCTAATTATTGCGATTAAATAAAATAATAACTATAATAAGCATTTCTGAAATTATACGTAAATAATAAAACAGATTTATAAAAGTGATATCTGAATTCAGTGTCTAATAATGTGATATTAATTTTTTTTAGCATATAAAATATATACAATATATAAATATAAATTTAGAATATAATTTTATATATATTAAATTAATTACACACACACACACACACACACACACACACACACACACACACACATATATATATATATATATATATATATATATATATATATATATATATTTTACATAAGTAATGATGAACTGTATAAAATAGTAAGAAAATTTTTTAATTTTTTATATACTTTGAATAATTCTTTATAATGGCTTATAAAATATTGAATATTATAATTCATACAATTAATTTATACATAATACTTATGAGAATGCATAGCCATCTGAAAATTGTGAAAAAAAAGAATCTGAAAAAATATATTCTGAAATATATACATATATGTATGTATATATACTTATTCTAAATATTATTTAAAAATAATGTTATTTCTTTCTTGAAAATATATTTTTTTTCTACAAGACTATAATCAGTAGAAGAAAATTGTCTCTAATTTTCGTATTTAATTTAATTAGTCAATTGTGTGGCTAGTATTGAATACGTATGAAGATTACAAATAAATCCTTATAATTTATCAGATACGGAGAGACAAATTAGAGAGAGAGAGAGAGAGAGAGAGAGAGAGAGAGATATGCATTATGGGTGTAGATAAATTGGTTTGCTACCATGAGGTAAAATTGCGGTTGAATACTCACTTCTGAATGAGCGACTCTTGATTATGTCGCGGTCACATAAATGAGGTAGCATGGACTTTGCCTGTCACATAACTAGATAGAAAGTGCATCCAAAATTTTTAAAAACTTTTTATATTCTAATAACTTAAACATATCACAAATGAAACATATCACATAACAAACAAAACATTTCATAATTTCAAAAGATAGGATCTATTTGTGAAGTTTAACTTATAAAAACATTAATATTTTTTCAAACAATATATTTATTTCAAAAGTGATAAAAAATAACAATAATTCGAGATAGAAAAAAATTAAATAAATTTTGCGATCTGCACAGATGCATATGAAACCTTAAATCTAATATATTAATACTATCTGAAATACTAGCTGTAATTAAGTATTGAATCTTACAAAACTGTAATTTACCATCTAAATTCATACATATACATTAAAAATTCCAATAGTTTAATATTTGGAATGAATTTTTAAAATATTAAGTACAATTATATTGGTGTGAGCATAGCCTTATTAGTGATTACTTAAATGTTATCATCTTATCTACCAGAATTCATTATGCCACATACGAGATTATTTTGAAACTTAAATATAATATTAGATTATCTATTTAAAAAAAACATTCATAAAATTTTGTAGCAAATTTAAGCAAATTTGTATAACTTGAACATTTTAAACCAATAATTATAATACCAACTTATTAAAATATGGTAGAGAACTTTCTCTTTTTAATACAATGTTAAGCTCTTAATTTCAGTCATATTTCTGTATTATACTCAAAAAAACTCATCCACATCTCTTCTTCTTTTTGATAAATAAATTTTTGTTTTAAATAAATCTCTAAATAATAAATACGATTCAGTCGTAAAAATAAATTATTTGAAATGATCAGCTATAACATGATTAGTATTGATTGTAAAAAATATATATTCATTATTTACTTTTCTCATTAAATTATTAACTAAATTATTATGTTATTATGTTTTCATTCTTTTTATGAATTTAAATTTAAATCAATAATTGTATTATATAAAGCAAAGTTTTCATTAGTTAAATTATATAAATTAAATAAAGTTGATTTTATATAATTATATTATATATTGTTTACATTATAGAATTTATAAATATATAAACATTTAATAAATATTTATAATACTATACACTTATGTTTTATTTTAAAGGTTTAGTTTATGGCTCCAACTATCAATTCAATAATTCAATGGATTTGGCTCTCGTCAGGATAACTTTAAAGGAAATAATAAGTGACAGGGATGAAAAATATTATGTATTATAGTAAAACAATGTTTATTATTTGTTAATATTTATAATAATATTGCAATGTTGTGGAGAGAAGATAATTCTATTGAAGAAATGAGGGTGTTTCCTTGCTTTCTAGATAATCGTAGATTCTATGGACATTACTGTGTGTCTTGTAATTGAGGTTATGCTGATGTTGTAAATATCAGCAGGTGTAGTCAATCATGCTCATTCGGTAGCATGATAAGATGGTGATTGAATAAAAAATGTTTTATATATAGAATAACTATACTTGATATGGTGTAAGATGTTTAATGGAACTTGTTGAGTAATCAATTATATCTTAATTTATTTATAGGGGCAGTAGAAAGACTAGTCACACACAAGAGTAATTAATTATAAGCCATCGAGCTCTTGAAGAACCTAATGATATGTATTGATGGTCGATTAGTCGATATACTGTTATTAGTCTATATACTACCAGATATTATATATATATATTATCTATATTGTCTATATACTAATAGATAATATACTACTAGACTATATACTACTATATAGGTAAAGCCTGGCTTTGACAATGACCTTGACTTGCTGCGTCAATTGTGTCGACCGTTTCAGGGAATGCACGATGACGAAGGGTTAGTTCGAGAGAGCGTGCTCTATCACCTGTCGACTCTTGTGTGCCTGTGCGAGGTCGAAGTGTTGGTTCGACCGAGAGAATATGAGAGAGTGTGAAATTTTATTAAACGCCTTTTTTAAAGGAACTAAATCAATTCATATATATGCACAGAGTTTGTTCGGAAATTAATTCCACAATTCAACTCGTCAGCCAAACGTGTAATAATCAACTTAGAACAATAAAACCCACTAGATGTTATGTGGGGTTGCCGGGCAAGTAAAGGGTGAATGCACTGATTAATAATTAACACAAGTCTTTAGTATTTCTATTTATTTAAATTGATTTACAAAGGTGAATTACAAATGAACTTGGTTTTCTTAATAATCTTGTAGTGTTGAAATAAATTACTTGTGTATGAAGCAGGTTATAATCTATTAAATATTATCACTGGAGGTTATGATTGCTGTGGTGCGTTAATTGAACGCGGCACTGTTGGCAAGGTTAATTCACACGTGTGCAGTCAACTCTAGTGTTGGGCGTAAGAGCGCCAAGTAGAGGTTATGTGAAGTTTTGCGCCACCTGTGGCGGGAACAGCTTACTGTTGGAGTGATTAATAACCACAGTGGTGTTATAGCTGGTTTGCGCTAATGTATGTCCGGGAAGCTTGCGAAGTTGGACATTAATTCGTCCTTCCGTTCTTAAGCCAAGAAATCAAGAATGAGTACTAGCTGTAAGGACTTACTTGCAGTGTATCGTGATTTTCCTTGTCTCTCTTTGCTGGCTTGTTATTACGTTCCCTCGCAATATGGCAATTAGAAGGTTCCTTTTGATTCTCAATCAAGGTTGCGAGTCGTCAGATCCTATGCAATTTAGTCTTGATGAAATTAATTCAACTGTATACTATTTCACAATCGTAGAAAGAACTTCTTATTCAAACTCAGCTAGCTAAAGCGACTTATCTCTCTGGTTTTCCTCCGTGAGAGTGCTTCGTGACTTATCCAGTACTGTAAGGAGTATTTGGAAAGAGTAAGTGATTTTCTCGTTGCGTTACTGTTTTCTATCTTCAGCGCTTCACTGGTCCCACCCCGCTAGGAACTCCCTTTTCTATTAATTAACCAATCAGATGTCGTTTTAAGACAGCATAATGGATTATGCACGCCTTCATCTCCACTTCCTTCCGAGTTTACTTCCGAATATGCTAATCAGAGAAGTGTCGGAAGTGGGGAGTTTCTGCTATTGGTCATCTCTTCTTAATTGCTTCTCCCTTCTCTGGGACTTGGCTAGATGAAGGGTCCCCTTGGGCGTGGTCAGTTTTGGAGGCGACCGACCAGATGTGATTGACACAGAAGGCAATGCATGTGTTGTCTTAATAAGCCTAAGCGTTAATGCAAGTTGTAGCACGTTTGGGACTTTTGGGTTGTAATAAATGAAGAAGTGTTTTGTACTCGATATTTCATATATCGAGTGGTATTCGTTTGGAATTTGCACGAAGGTTTTCCGCAATAAACTTATTTTCTTCACTGCTCTGTAAACAAAGGGCACGTTCCACTGGAGTTTTCCAGATGTTTTATGACACTAGTACAAATAATTGTGAGCGAAAGGATTTGAATGCTAGTGTGAATTTTACGATATCGCTTGCCAGATGTTTTATGACACTAGTACAAATAATTGTGAGCGAAAGGATTTGAATGCTAGTGTGAATTTTACGATATCGCTTGCCAGATGTTTTATTGCATTTTACTTTCTCGCATTCTCAAACAGAGTTCTATTACTATTAAGACATAAGACATACTACTACTAAGACATTAAGATAATACTCTTAAGAATATACAGGTTATTTAAATTATAAGTCCTTCATAATAGTTGATGATCTTTACTCTTACCTTAAACAATAAAAGTTATTAAAAATTTTCATTTTATTTCTATATTATTTTATTATTATATTATTTAAAATACTTCATTTTATTTCTTGATCTAATTGGAGAAGATGAATGAAAAACCTGGATTGGTGTATAAACTTAATTGGATGCATTGTGCATTGAAAATAAAAGACATTCAAAATGAAAAATAAAGCTGAAACTAAAACAAAGTTACAACTTCCAGTATAATAATAATGTAATACAGTCAAACTTGAATATGAATTTTTTTTGCCATACTTTCAAAATACCCATCTGTGAAAATCATTTTATACTCTGAAAAAAATTTGAAACCCTCTAAATTTAGATTAAAAGAAATTTAAGTGTAATTAAAAGACAACATTGGATTTATTGTTTTAAAAACTAATATAATGTTTTCCTCTATAATAAATCTCATTTATTTTAAGAGAATACTTTCTATTTTATTTTTTAATGCAAGATCAATATATAATAAATCAAATTTCATCAACGATTGAAGAAAGTAACGAAACACTATCAATTAAGATCCATATATAAATAGAATAGAAATAGATATGACAAACAATGATTTCCTATACTCATCTTAAATGAAAAAATTTCATTTCACATCATGTGATTAATTTACTCCATTAACAAAATTTAATTTGCTTAATCTAAGCTTATATCTTTTTATAAAATCTAAATTCTATGTAAATTTCATTAAACGCCTTTTTTAAAGGAACTAAATCAATTCATATATATGCACAGAGTTCTATTAAAAGTTAGAAACATAGTTAAAAATAGTTAGAAAAATAGAGTTGATAATAAAAAGACGTTCTATAGTTATGAAACAAAATTTAATGAATAATATAATTCTCAAGTCGAAAAACACTCACGTATTTATAAATTAAGTTTCAATTTGACAATGTTCATAACTTTAAATAACTGTTCAAATCAACTTTATTACACAGATATTGTTCAGCTACGAGGCTTCATATGAAAACTATTTTTGTACTAAGTTACATCTTAGAGCAATCACGTACAATTTATAAAATGTATAATAGCGCAATAATGAAACTATATTATGCAGAATATAAAACTATATATAATATAAAAATTTGCATAAAATAAAATTTTTAATTAAGATTTATTATTTAAATTTTTAATATATATTTTTAGTTTCAATATCTAGTATTTTTAAGAATAACATTTTAAATTTAAACTACATTTTAATTTATATATACATGTATATATAATAAAGAAAGTAGGAGAATGTATATTTAGTAGAGATTGCACAAGCACGCAAAGTAATTATCGATATCTCGTATTTTTATTTATTCCAGCCTAGCGTGAAAACAAAAAAGCATTTTTAAGAAAGTGATGTCTACGTCGGTAAAAACCTGATGAGTGACTTATAACATCTTTTGAAACCTACATGATTTTATTTACTGGTTCTTCTCATTTTAATTTTCATATAAATCTTCTTTCTTTTCGATTTTAGATTTTTCTTTGCTTTAAACCTTCACAAAAATTTTAATTGTTTATTTATTATTTAACTTTGTTGTTTAATAAAAGCAAATTATAAGGATTCCTGTTTTCTCTCTCTCTCTTTCTCTCTCTATACTTCAGATTCTCTTTGTCTTTCACCATATATATTCTGATACCGATATTCATTTTATAATACAGACTAACTAATGCTTTGTCCATTTATATTACCACTTATTCATTCTACTTTACAAAAATAAACTTACAAGTCTTTTCAATATATTTTCAAATTTATGAGTTTTAATTAAAAATGAAATTGAATTCATATTAAAATTATACTGAAAAAAAACATTCTTTTTTCAATACAATTTATTCGAAATTGGAAAGCTCAAGCTGTGTTAGCCATCTTGGGAAAAAGTTCAAATGAAAAAATAAATGCATAGTTGCATCGATTGTTGTCAGTTCCAACTGCCCTGTTGCATGAATATTTAAAACAAGCACTCGTCGAGAAAACAACTAGTCAGTGTTGGATAGTCAGAGTTGGTCAGTCAGAGCTAGTCAGCAACGTGCTATTCAGTTATGAGCAAGTCACGCAGAAATACTGGCACTTCCATTGGGGGGACATCATGGACGGAAAACCGTCTGTCTTAGCAGAACGCCATGGAAGAAGCGCTCTCTTACAAGGGACGCCACGGAGGACGGACGTGCTTTCTAACAGTGGGCACGCCAAGGAAGAAGGATACTAGCAAGAAGAAACTGTCGCGCCCTTCTGAAACTAGGTGCCATCGCACAAACTCTCAGCAGGGACGCTAAAGAAGGTACATGCAACCCAATGCTCAAGAGCAAGAAGCTGTCACGGCCTTCTCATACTAGGCGCTTTCGCGCACACTCTCAGAAGAGCCGCTAAGGAAAGTACATGCAACAGTTTCATACAACTACTCAATTAGAGCCTCATATTCAGTGTCACCGCGCATTTTCTCAAGGAGGAGACTACAATCATGTTATAACCACGTGGCACTACAGGATGAAGCGTCCAGAGATTTACGACCTCACACTTCTTCGTATAAACGTCCACCATCAAGCGCACCACGTCAAGAGGATGCGGAGATGTACGACCTCCTACCTGTATATGTAGTGCATGCTAACACCACAGGTCAACCATCGTGGAGCTGCAAGATCTGAACGATTCTTATCATCAACTTAGAATTATTATAGTGTAGTTTGTAAAGTATAACGCAATAATAGTACGAAAAGCAGATGTGTTAAATATTGAGTTAATGCGCTACCCCTTCCACATATCTATACTTTTATCTCATAAGTAAACTAGTGGACTTAGTCTCATTCTAAATACAATTTTATAATTTTGTACCATAAATTTGTATAAAAAATACAAAAGGCGTGCTAGGGAATGAACTCAAACAATACTCATTTGTGCAATTAGCCATCGACAAGCTACGTCATGGATTAAACCAAACCAAGTAAATAGCAGGTCATCATCACCCTCCAAATGAAAAGGAAGGTGTAATCGTCACTCCACATAGAACATTATCTTTAATAACCCTGTTGGCCACTGTATCGACCAAAGTAAGTTCATCATCGACAACGTTAAAGCTCGTCTTCTAATCGATACTGACTCTGAAATTACGTTCATTATAGAGGATCTAGTGAAAGGCTCAACATACCTCGTCAACGTTCCGTCATTCTCATACATGGAATTGGAGAATCTTTATCAACTCATGCACAAGGTGCTGTTTCACGTACCCTTCAATCAAATTATATAAATTCTTCGGTCACGGTTCTAGCTCACATCCTGAAGGCATTGACCACAATGCACTCATCCTTCAAGGCATTACGTCAGGCATGCCCGCACTTGGCGAGAGACTAATCCACTCAGCTATTGAATTGGTAGTTCGAGCCACAAAACAAACCCTTACAATCATATGGGATGATCCACTTCCCAGTCAGCTCGAGCTGAATAAGATCGCGATACCTCGATGGTTTAATATAGAGGCGCATCAACCGTGAAATTACATGCTTTTTCGATGCCTTTCAATTGGCGATGATGGCAGTCATATACCTTACTGCCCACAACTTAAATGATAAGAGAGTTGCCTTTGTGTGTTACAAGACAAAGCTAGCCCCTCTCAAGCAGCTCATCATTCCAAGGTTAGAGCTGACAGTCGCTTTACTGCTGTTAAAACTTATTCTCTATGTCAGGACCACACTGAACATGAACGTATAAAAGCAACATACCTGTGGACTGATTGAAGGATAACACTCACATGGATAAAGTCTCATGAATCACGCTCTAAAGACTTTGTGAGAAACAACAATTTTTCTCAAATACAATCAGGAACGACAAAGTCACTCCAGACACTCAATGGAATTATGTTCCCGGGACGTCGAACCCTGCAGACTGCGCATCCCGAAGACTGACTATAAACCAGCTCCTAGATTATACACTATGGTGAACAGAACCACCCTGGATACATTCTCCAGACTTATGGCCAGAGTAATGAGCAATGCGAACAAGAAGTTCGTCCTGGCATCCAATTGTAATCATAGCTAACTAGCCTAATTATCACTGGGATATTATTAACAACTATTCAACCCTCTATAAGTTATTGAGGACAACAGCCGTGTGCTTAAAATTTATTGCACGCTGAAGAGAAAGCATGAAGCTGAGTTGGAAAAATCAAGGATTTTTTGGATAAATGCAACTCAAGTAACCTATTTTTCTAATGAACTCAAAATACTTCAGTGTCAGGCAAGCCTGCCGACTACTCATGCGTTCCATTACCTAACAGCATACATATACTCATAGAGCATTATTCAAGTTGGAGAAAGACTAAGGAAGTCAACATTCACACAAGATCATAGCAAAAACCCATAAGGCATGGATTTGGGTTTTTGTGTGTTTTGCCACATCTGCTGTACGTCTCGAGGTAGTTAGTGACTATAGAACAGAAGAATTCATCGCGACCTTTCGACAATTTTCCGCACGCGGAGGTATCCCCCATACGGTACTCAAATTGTAGTCAAACCTTCACTGGGGGAGGATAAAATTATTAAGAAATTGCTCTCACAAGGTTCTCACGAACATCATCGAATGGCAACAATGGTTTCGCAAAACAGCTCTCAGTAGGAATTCAATACACTCCCCACATGGAAGGAAAATGGGAAGTGGTGGTGAAATTCACAAAGTTTCACCTGAGACGCACAATCGGAGAAACCTTGCTTACCTTTGAAGAGATAGCTACCCTGTTATCTCAGATTGAGGCAATCTTAAACTCAAGGCCTCTAGAGCCATTAAGCGATGACCCAAACGACTGCTCTACACTAACGCCAGGTCATTTTCTTATTGGAAATCCACTTACGACGATACCGGAACCATCCTTGACTGACTTGACTACCTCACACTTATCTCGATGGCAATTTATACAGCAGCGGGTACAACAATTCTGGTTATAATGGTCAGTCCATTATCTACAACGGCAATAATCAATATCCAAATGGCATCATCCTCAAAATAACGTTAAGATTTAATGTTTATCGATATATTATTTTCTTATATATTTTATATTTTTATATACTTTATAAAATATAAAAAATTTTAATAACTACAAAAATATAAAATAAATGTTTTGTAAAATTACCAGATTTGTATTTATAGCTAAAATATATATAAATCAATAATATAATTAAGTCATTATCGATTTTCATAATTATTAATAGTTACAGATTTACTCAAGTTAATTTAATTAAACATTATTAAAGTATATTTTTACATCTTTATCAAAACTAAATGCAAATGTCAAAATGATTAAGAAATAAAACGTTCTTATTGGACTGTGTAGTTCAATAAATTTCATTATTTCTAATTTCGCTTATTACGAAAATAATACCATGTATGTCTATAATTTAGATATTTTAAATCTTATTATAAAAAGCA
>NW_011949168.1:0-877 GCF_000503995.2 Ceratosolen solmsi marchali
AGGATATTTGTAGCCAGTGATGTCCTCCACGTGTACAAATAATTTGGGAGGAATCGGGATATTAGGACCCCATTATTTGTTATCCAAATCCTACGCTATTACCTTAAATTATTCGGACCTATGCTATTACCTTAAATTATTCGTAAGTTTATAACTGAAATCACTCGTACTTTAGGATATTTGTAGACACAGATGTCCTCTTAATGTACAAAGAATTTGGGAACGATCGTCCTATTAGGACGCCAGTATTTGTTGCCCATATCCTATGCTATTACCTTAAATTATTCGTAAGTTTATAACTGAAATCACTCGTACTTTAGGATATTTGTAGCCACTAATGTCCTCTACATGTACCAAGAATTTGGAAAGTATTCGTGCTATTAGGTCGGCAGTATTTGTTACCCAAATCCTACGATATTACCTTATATTATTCGGACGTTTATGACTGAAATCACTCGTACCTTAGGATATTTGTAGCCAGTGATGTCCTCCACATGTACAAAAAATTTGGAAAGGATCCTATTAGGACGCCAGTATTTGTTGCCCATATCCTATGCTATTACCTTAAATTATTCGTAAGTTTATAACTGAAATCACTCGTACTTTAGGATATGTGTAGACACAGATGTCCTCTTAATGTACAAAGAATTTGGGAACGATCGTCCTATTAGGACGCCAGTATTTGTTGCCCATATCCTATGCTATTACCTTAAATTATTCGTAAGTTTATAACTGAAATCACTCGTACTTTAGGATAGTTGTAGCTAGTGATGTCCTCTACTTGTACAAAAAATTTTGGAAAGATCGGACTATTAGGACGGCAGTATTTGCTACCCAAATCCTATGCTATTCCTTAAATTATTCGGAAGTTTATGAC
>NW_011948481.1:0-269 GCF_000503995.2 Ceratosolen solmsi marchali
TGGAAAGGATCGAACTAATAGTTTGCCAGAATATGTCACCTAATCCCTATGACATTACCGCAAAATATTCAAAAGTTTATGACTGAAATTACTCATTCTTTAGGCTATTTGTAGCCTGTATTGTCTGCTACATGCACATAAAATTTGGGAAGGATCGGGCTATAATTTTGCCAGTATTTATCACGTTAACCCTATGCTATTACCTTAAAACATTCGAAAGTTAATGACTGAAATTACTTATACTTTAGGCTACTTGTAGCCTGTACCGT
>NW_011948481.1:19913-20901 GCF_000503995.2 Ceratosolen solmsi marchali
TGTCACCTAAACCCTATGCCATTACCTTAAAAGATTCGAAAGTTAATGACTGAAATTACTCGTACTTTAGGCTGTTTGTAGCCTGCATTGTCACCTACATGCACATAAAAATTGGGAATAATCGAACTAGTAGGTTGCCAGTATTTGTCACCTAAACCCTATGCGATTACGTCAAAACATTCGAACGTTTGTGACTGAAATTACTCATACATTAGGCTACTTGTAGCCTGTATTGTCTGCTACATGCACATAAAATTTGGGAAGGATCGGGCTATAAGGTTGCCAGTATTTGTCACCTAAACCCTATGCCATTACCTCAAAACATTCGAAAGTTTATGATTGAAATTACTTGTACTTTAATCTATTTGTAGCCTGTACTGTCCCCTACATGCACCGAAAATTTTGGAAAGATCGGGCTATTAGGTTGCCAGTATATGTCACCTAAACCCGATGACATTACCACAAAATATTCGAAAGTTTATGACTGAAATTACTCATTCTTTAGGCTATTTGTAGCCTGTATTGTCTGCTACATGCACATAAATTTTTGGAAGAATGGGGCTATTAGGTAGCCAATATTTGTCACCTAAACCCTATGCCATTACCATAAAACATTCGGAAGTTTATGATTAGAATTAGTCGGACTTTAGGCTATCTGTAGCCTGTACCGTCATCTTCATGGATACAAAGTTTGGGAAGGATCGGGCTATTAGGTAGCTAATATTTGTCACCTAAACCCTATGCCATTATCTCAAAACGTACGAAACTTCATGACTGAAATTACTCGTACTTAAGGCTACTTGTAGCCTGTACCGTCCCCTACATGGACACAAAGTTTGGGAAGGATCAGGCTATTATGTTGCCAGAATATGTCACCTAACCCCTATGCCATTACCTTAAAAGATTCGAAAGTTAATGACTGAAATTACTCGTACTTTAGGCTGTTTGTAGCCTGCATTGTCACCTACATGCACATAAAAATTGGGAA
>NW_011948481.1:21139-21579 GCF_000503995.2 Ceratosolen solmsi marchali
TTTGGGAAGGATCGGGCTTTTAGGTTGCCAGTATATGTCACCTAAATCCGATACCGTTACGTCAAAACATTCGAAAGTTTATGATTGAAATTACTTGTACTTTAGGCTATTTGTAGCCTGTATTGTCAACTATATGCACATAAAAATTGGGAAGGATCGAACTATTAGGTTGCCAGAATATGTCACCTAAACCCTATGCCATTACCTTAAAAGATTCGAAAGTTAATGACTGAAATTACTCGTACTTTAGGCTGTTTGTAGCCTGCATTGTCACCTACATGCACATAAAAATTGGGAAGGATCGGGCTTTTAGGTTGCCAGTATTTGTCACCGAAACCCTATGCCATTACCTCAAAACATTCGAAAATTTATGCCTCAAATTACTCATACTTTAGGCTACTTGTAGCCTGTACCGTCCCCTACATGGATACAAAGTTTGG
>NW_011948481.1:21646-23043 GCF_000503995.2 Ceratosolen solmsi marchali
GCCTGTATTGTCCGTTACATCCACCGAAAATTTTGGATAGATCGGGCTATTAGGTTGCCAGTATATATCACCTAAACCCTATGCCATTACCTTAAAACATTCGAATGTTAACGACTGAAATTACTCATACTTTAGGCTATTTGTAGCTTGTACCGTTCCCTACATGGATACAAAGTTTGGAAAGGATCGAGCTATTAGGTTGCCAGTATATGTCACCTAAACCCTTTGCCATTACCTCAAAATATTCGAAAGTTTATGACAGAAATTACTCATTCTATAGGCTATTTGTAGCCTGTATTGTCTTCTACATGCATATAAAATTTGGGAAGGATCAGGCTATTAGGTAGCCAATATTTGTCACCTGAACCCTATACCATTACCTTAAACCGTTCGAAAGTTTATGACTGAAATTACTCATTCTTTAACCTATTTGTAGCTTGTAGTGTCCCCTACATGCACCGAAAATTTTGGAAAGATCGGGTTATTGGGTTGCCAGTATATGTCACCTAAACCCAATGACATTACCTCAAAACATTCGAAAGTTAATGACTGAAATTAATCGTACTTTAGGCTATTTGTAGCTTGTACCGTCCCCTACATGGATACAAAGTTTGGGAAGGATCGGGCTATTAGGTTGCCAGTATATGTCACCTAAACCCTATGACATTACCTCGAAACATTTGAAAGTTTATAACTGAAATTACTCAAACTTTAGGATATTTGTAGCCTGTACTGTCCCCTACATGCACCGAAAATTTTGGAAAGATCGGCTATTAGGTTGCCAGTATATGTCACCTAAACCCTATGCCATTACCCTAAAAAATTCGAAAGTTAATGACTGAAATTACATTACTTTAGGCTATTTGTAGCCTGTACTGTCCCCTACATGCACCCAAAGTTTGGAAAGGATCGAGCTATTAGGTTGCCAGTATATGTCACCTAAACCCTATGACATTACCTCGAAACATTTGAAAGTTTACATCTGAAATTACTCATTATTGAGGTCATTTGTAGCCTTTATTGTCCCCTACATGGATAGAAAGTTTGGGAAAGATCGGGCTATTAGGTTGCCAGTATATGTTACCTAAACCCTATGACATTACCTCGAAACATTTGAAAGTTTACATCTGAAATTACTCATTATTGAGGTCATTTTTAGCCTTTATTGTCCCCTACATGCACATAAAATTTGGGAAGGATCGGGCTATTAGGTTGCCAATATTTGTCACCGAAACCCTATGCCATTACCTCAAAACATTCGAAAGTTTATGACTCAAATTACTCATACTTTAGCCCATTTGTAGCCTGTACCGTCCCCTACATGGATACAAAGTTTGGGAAGAATCTGGCTATTAGGTTGCCAGTATATGTCACCTAAACCCTATGACATTACCATA
>NW_011948481.1:23802-24020 GCF_000503995.2 Ceratosolen solmsi marchali
GCTATTAGGTTGCCAGTATATGTCACCTAAACCCTTTGCCATTACCATAAAACATTCGAAAGTTTATGATTGATATTACTCGTACGTTAGGCTATTTGTGGCTTGTACCGTCCCCTACATGGATACAATGTTTGGAAAGGATCGAGCTATTAGGTTGCCAGTATATGTCACCTAAACCCTTTGCCATTACCATAAAACATTCGAAAGTTTATGATTGA
>NW_011949713.1:0-551 GCF_000503995.2 Ceratosolen solmsi marchali
CAGTTATAAACTTTCGAATAATTTAAGGTAATAACATAGGATTCGGACAACAAATACTGGCGTCCTAATATTCAGATTCCTCCCAAATTTTTTGAACATGTTGAGGACATCAGTGGCTAAAAATGACCGAAAGTACGAGTGATTTCAGTTATAAAATTCCGTATACTTTAAGGAAATAGCATAGGATTTGGACAACAAATACTGGCGTCCTAAGAGCTCGATTTCTCCCAAATTTTTTATGCATGTGGAGGACATTAGTGGCTACAAATATCCTGAAGTGGGAGTGATTTCAGTCATAAACTTCTGAATAATTCAAGGTAATAGCATAGGATTTGAACAACAAATACTGGCGTCCTAAGAGCTCGATTTCTCCCAAATTTTTTATGCATGTGGAGGACATTAGTGGCTACAAATATCCTGAAGTGGGAGTGATTTCAGTCATAAACTTCTGTAAAATTTAAGGTAATATCATAGGATTTGGGCAACAAATACTGGCGTCCTAAGAGCTCGATTTCTCCCAAATTTTTTATGCATGTGGAGGACATTAGTGG
>NW_011949365.1:0-687 GCF_000503995.2 Ceratosolen solmsi marchali
CCTTCGGCTATTTCTAGCCACTGCTGTCCCCTACATGGACAAAACATTTAGGAAGGATCAGGCCATTAGGTTGTCAGTATTTCTCACCCAAACCTTATGCCATTACCTTGAAACATTCCAAAGTTTATATCTAAAATTACTCGTACTTTAGGCTTCTTCTAGCCACTGCTGCCCCCTACATGCACAAAAAATTTGGGACGGCTCAGGCTTATAGGTTGTCAGTATTTCTCACCCAAACCTTATGCCATTACCTTGAAACATTCCAAAGTTTATATCTAAAATTACTCGTACTTTAGGCTTCTTCTAGCCACTGCTGCCCCCTACATGCACAAAAAATTTGGGACTACTCAGGCTCATAGGTTGTCAGTATATTTCACCCAAATCCTATGCCATTACCTTGAAACAGTCCAAAGTTTATAACTCAAATTACTTATACTTTAGGCTATTTCTAGCCACTGCTGTCCCCCACATGCACAAAAAATTTGGGAAGCATCGGGCTATTAGGTTGCCAGTATTTCTCCGCCAACCCGATGCCATTATCTTAGAATATTCGAAAGTTTATGACTCAAATTACTCATACTTTAGGCTATTTCTAGCCACTGCTGTCCCCTACATGCACAAAAAATTTGGGAAGGCTCAGGCTTATAGGTTGTCAGTATTTCTCACCCAAATCCTATGCCATTACCT
>NW_011949732.1:0-543 GCF_000503995.2 Ceratosolen solmsi marchali
ACAGAAATCACTCGTACTTTAGTATATTTGTAGCCAGTGATATTCTCCACATGTACAAACCATTTGGGAAGGATCGGACTATTAGGACGCCAGTATTTGTTGTCCAAATAATATGCTATTACCTTAAATTATTCGGATGTTTATGACTAAAATCACTCGTACTTTAGGATATTTGTAGCCACTGATGTCCTCTACATGTACAAAAAATTTGGGTGGAATCGGGAAAACAAGACGCCAGTATTTGTTGCCCAAATACTACGCTATTACCTTAAATTATTCGGAAGTTTATGACAGAAATCACTCGTACTTTAGTATATTTGTAGCCACTGATGTCCTCTACATGTACAAAAAATTTGGGAGGAATCAGGCTATTAGATAGTCAGTATTTGTTGCCGAAACCCTACGCTATTACCGTAAATTATTCAGAAGTTTATGACTGAAATCACTCCCACTTCAGGATATATGTAGCCACTAATGTCCTCTACATGTACACAACGAATTTTGGGAAGGATCTTCCTATTAGGACGCCAGTATTTGTTGCCC
>NW_011948477.1:0-28866 GCF_000503995.2 Ceratosolen solmsi marchali
CGGAATAAATTCCAGTACGCGTCGTCAAGTTTCGCACCCGCCACGGGCATCCCACTTCCTATCCCTCACCTTAGTTCAAGTTCGGAAGCTTACGAAAGAAAGCAAAACCCAACGCAAGTGCAGACAATCCAGTTTCGCGCCACTTGCGATATCTTTCAATCATAAAGCCGCATTCATAACCTCAACCATACACGTGCTCATTCAAAAGGCGCTAGTGTCGATGAACGAAAATTCGCGCCATTCGCCATTCATATTCAATAATCGAGCTGCATAGATTATTGTACAGTTTTCTCTGCAACACATCACGTCAAACAAGAATTATGTTCTACAAGTAATAATAGTAATACTAGTCAACCTTGTCATCAATAAATAACAGAATAAAAAGCATATACTTTAGCCATATCTTTATTGTATTATTATAATATCCCTTCCACTTGTGACCTGTCATCGCTACCACACAACACCTGTGGTTTCTGAGTTGTCAACGGCATCAAATTGTATCCGTCGAACCGGCCTTGATAAAACAAGTCGGAACGACGGGTGCATTTTGTACAGACTCAATTAAAAAAATTTTTTTTTATATGATTATTACAAATGTAAGTTTTTTTTTAATTTAAAATTATGCATAATATATCAGATCACTGTGCCGAAATTGTAAAAACATGTATAAAAATTATTAAAATTTTATGAAACTTAATGTTCGAGATTGTATAAAAATTAATTCTATTAATCTGGCTCAGGAACCAAACGTTTAGAATTAACTAAGAAACCACTAGATGTGTGCGAGAATGGGTGGGCTGCTGGAAAGGTTAATGCACTAATTTAATAATTAACACAAATAATTCTTATTGCTGTTTATTCCATTTATTTTCAATTTAAAGATGATTAATTGTGATGAGTTTATAAATGACCTTTACGTTTCTCAATAATGTGGTGTTGTGATATAATTCTTTTGAAGAACTAGGAGGTTGTGAAATTCATGATCCTCTGGACGATACGTGTGTGTACAAAATGTATTCGCCGTTCCGGCTTGTTTTACCAAAATCGATTCGAAGGATACAAATTGATGTTGTTGACAACTCAGAGATCACGGGTGTTGTGTGATAGCGATGAAAGGTCACAAGTGGAAGGAATATTATAATAATACAATATAAATATGGCTGATGTATATGCTGATTATTCTGTTATTTATTTGATGACAAGGCTTGACTAGTATTACCATTATTAAATATTGAAATAACTTTTGTGGTAGATTAATGTACACTCATCTATGCAGCGTGATGGTTTGAATATGAGCGCAGAATGACGCGAAGGTTGATTCGTCGACACTCGCGCTGTTTGTATGAGCACGTGCGTAATTGAGATTATGGTTGTAATAGAGCGCAACACATGTAGTTGTTGTTACTTGATATATATACTCGTATCGTAGCAAGCGTACCTTGTTCTGATATTTGCGCACTGCAATAAATTCAGACGGAAGTAAAAGTTTGAAGGCTTGTTACCTCGTGAAGGATACTGCTACGTGTTGCGGCTGTTGTCAGCGGTTAATGATACGCTGCGTATATTTATAAGCGTCAAGATTTGAATTAAGGTGAAGGTTTACCGACAAGACGCGCATCAGCTGGCGCGAACTTGGTGATGCGTTTGGAATTTACTCCGCACTGTTTCTCTGGGGAAAGCATCGTAAGGCTTGAGTGAAGACGCGAACGCGCCAGCCTCGTAAAGCCTAAAGGTACGAGTACACCAACCGCGACCGTCTAAAATTAGTTAGTTAGTGGAAGTCAAAAAAGAATAATAAATATGCTCAATAATCTGGATTCACAAAACTATTTTGGTTTAGAACAATAATAAGTTGTAAAATATTACTTATCATTTTATTCTACAGTAAACATCTAGAAGAGTTACAAATAAATATGGTGAACATTTAATTTATTTTTAAAAATGTCGATGAAAAGAGTTACAAAAGCAAAAATCTTCAATATTGTAAAAAGTTTTTGGGATCCCAAAACTCCGGGTGCATATCTGACCTCAACGCAGTATTTGTTTTCGAAAATCCGAGAAACTTACAAACGTTTTAATTTGTTTTATAATAATCAGAATTTTCTATACAATCTGACTATAGGTAAAAAGTTCATTTCTATCTTTCAAATACTTTCATTATAAAAATAATGTTTTTATATTTAAAAGAATAAATTTATAAAGAATTAAATTGTAGAAGAATTGTAAAGAAATATTTAAAATATATTAACCAATTATTTTAAACAAATATAAATTTAATATTATCAAAATTATTTATTTTTTAGAATCTAATAAATATAATTTTACATACCTTTATTCATTTTTTTATCAATATCTGATACATGAACTGGGGAATCTGGAAAACTAACATGATTTTGTTTACATTCCTAGAAAAAAAAATTATTTGTCAATGTAAATACGAAAAATATAATATTAACTTTATAAAGTTTTAATATAATAACTTGAAAGTTTTTCCTATCTTCGTAATTAGATACTTAAAGTGATTGAACACTACAAAATTGTAATAACAAACAATTAGTTTTTTTAAATAAGCAGTTAACTTACTGCTTGGTTATAAGTAATTAATATATTGTTAAAATATAATACAAATAAGACGAGATTGAGTAGTATTTATTTTTATAATTTTCTTGGGCAAAATTTAATGTTTCATCGGTCGTTTCAGAAATAACCAACGCTGTACTGTTCTTTTTATATATTTGCCAATACATATTCAAATATGCAACTAATGCTTGTTATTTATGAATTATACAGTTGTATATATTGATTGAATAGGTAAAACTTACCGCAACTATTTAATTTATTACGATTGTATAGATTTGCAATTTTATTTCTTTCTTAAACAAAATCGGTACTCATGCTTAGAATATTTATATTGGTACATCATTTTTTCTCTTTATATAATTGTATTGCACAATGTATATCGCCATTTTGACAAAGTTTGAAATTATTATATTCTTATTTTACTGTACTCTATTGGGTTTCAGGTATTTATACATTATACGTGTACAATCGTATATTTAATATTATATTTATTCCTATAGTACAAATTTATAAATAATTTTATATAATACAAACATATTTGAACATTTTATTTATTTATTAAAATAAAAATATTTCTAACATTAATGTCTTTAATTGTCATTTTATTAAATGAATAAGAGAATTTAAAATAATTAAATTAAAAAAAATATATATATATACAATATTTAGGATTTATTAAAACCAAAAATGTAAATGTTATAAATATTTTCTGTGATAAAATTTACCTTCGTTAATTTCTTACGTTTCGATCGGTGTTTATGTTCTCCCATTAGGCGTCGTATATTCATATGCATTTTGTAATTAACTTGTGTACTTAAGTCTCGGTCATTAACTGCATGTCGACTATAACTTAAACGTCTATGCTGCTTTTTAAAATAAACATCTTAATAATATAAATAAAACGTAAAAATTAGTTTAGAATAATATTAAAGTAATTATAACTTACTCGTTTATAAGGTTTACACAGTTCTTCAGCAAGAAGATGATGTATTCTTGCATCTGTAAGATCCTTTTTAGATGGATTATATTCTAATTCTTGAAAATCAAAATTCCATCCATTTTCAATTTGACTACAGCTTGAACAATAAACATTTTAAATTTTAATTATTTTAAAGTAAATCTATTATAAAAAATTAAGTAATTAATATTTATTTATTATTAGGAATTAAAAACTATTTATAATTATTTTTAAAAAAATACGATTGATTATAGAAAGAATTATGGAAATTTATATTCATATTGTTTATGATATAGGAACTTGTATTATTATGGTAAATTATGTTTTACGTTTAACGATTTAATTTTTTTTATCATTCAATAATTTAATTTATATATAACGAGAAAATAAATTTTTGTATTATTCCATATCGAAAAATAGAAAGTTTGTTCAATATTTCTATAAAACTGATCTATTATATAGTTAAAATGATTTGAACGACAATGTTACATATTTTAAACAATCGAAACATATTCATTAAAATTTAAAGATTTTTACATAAAGATAAAATTTCAGGATTGGAGCACTTTCTATGAAAATTAATTTTCTGCAATTTGTAATTGTTCTAGCTCGCGAAATCGTAAATATTGACTCCGAAATTTCTTGATTATTTAAAGCCTTTGCTTGCGAACGTTCTGTAATGTTTATCTCCACATGTTTATATTCGCGTAGCAACTATGGTAGAATTCTCCAACCGTCTAAAGCTTGTTTCCATACAATTCTGGAACGTCCTAGAGCTTGGACTTTGACGGCATAGCAACATCTATGCATTGTTTCCAGCTAAGTAATCTGCCGTGCGCATATTTAAAGGATGCACGCGACAAGCCTAAGCCTCTTAGTGAAACTCCTTCAGTGAAAACGTCATGGCACAGATCACAGCCTGCCTTAGTAGGATTGCCATGGAATAGTCGATATATTTGAACAGAGCCGCCATGGAGCGACTAAGCCTTCAGTTTCGTGCCCATATTCAACAGGCTTCTAGGCTTACTGTAAATTTCTCAATAAATCAGTTATCAGTCATATATTGAAAGCGCAAACATGCCGGGCTCGTACGGCAAATATTGAAAGCACGTACGCGCTAGCTTCGTACGGCACTGATGGTGCGAATGCATCAACCGCGATAAGTACTATACGTTCGAAAAGCTTCCGCGAACGGCTGAAGCTTTACCAAAGGACACCAGCCACAAGCGCATTCTTGCTTGAGTCAACTATGAGGAGATGCGCTAAACTGCAAGGAGCTAGCACACTCACTACTGTCTTTAGATCCTGTTCTCCAGATGAGGCATTGGCCTTCTGTAATTTCCGCCAAGAGGACCCGGAGATTTACAACCTCCAACCTCGACTAGCAGTGCGCATTATCTCCACGCGAGGAAACCACTAAGGAACGGTAATATCTCAACGATTCCCACCAACAACGTAGAATGATAATTATTTGTTTATAATTAAAAACTTAATAAATAGCATGAAAAACAATTGTGTTCATTACTGAATTGAAGCATTAACCTCTCACTTATTCACATTCTTCCATCAGTAAAATGGTAAATATGGGCTAATCCAACCATCTTGGTCTTTCGACCACTGGGTGACAAGAATTCCGAACACAATCTTGCAATAAATATTAATAAATTTACAAATGTCTAAAAACAGAGTACCGGGCGAGGAGGGTCAAGTAACTAAGATTAGGTGTGAGCTCCCGATGTTGATAGGAGGAATGCAGGCTAGTGGACAAGATAGTACATGTATTCAATAAAGAGTAGGTTTGTTATTTAGTTTTCTTTTATTTATATAATTGCACTAGTTGATTATAATGAGTTTTATTTTATGATTGAACATTTGCTTTTCTTGATTTGTATGTGTTATTACCACTGAGCGTTCACGGACGTCGCATACACAGGAAGAAGTTGAAGCCTTGCTGTTCCTCTATATGTAATACACGTGTAGATGGAATAATACACACAGAAGAGCGAGTTCGTAAACCCCCGCGCTTCCTTGTATATGAGCACGTGGCGATTGCTTGAATTGCTTGTATTTGTGTTTTGCAGATAGCTTTACGTATCTGCAGATTGACGCGTATGGCTTGTTATAGTTATGTATTAATTAGGAATGGAACGTTACCTCGTAGTTCTGCACGCTGTGTATAGCTATGTTTTGTCTTGTTTTTTTAATTTGTCTCGTGTGGCTCCTCGCAGATTGATTGTGTATACTATACGAACTGATATTCGTAGTTCTCGATTCCCCTTTTTTGTATTACACTGCTGCGAGTGTATGATTTGATTATCTAGTACTTGTGTTGAATAGATTAATCTTGGACTTTTGCGTTTAATTGACTTGTTCATTTTCTGTTAGATAAGATAAGATAAGTGATTGTGTCATGCCGGCGTTGCCTTTTTTAAAGCCTTCTCTCGACCACGCGGTGGTCGGTGAGAATTCCCTCTCTTTTGGTGTCGCCAATCAGAGTTGTCTTGTCGATCATGACGTTGCAAATGAGATTTAGTCTTATTAGTGTGCCCAATTAGAATTCTTCTTTATTTTATGGTAATTCTAATCACGGCGCTTTTCGAGTGGTGGCGTCTCCCACTAGTGAGTCTTTCCAAGATGGAGGCTCCAATGAGAGCGGGTCTTGCTCAACTCCCTTCCATGATGAGGGGTCTTGATGCCGCGCTTTTCCCTCTCCATCCTATCATTGTCGCATGCATTTCTTGTAATCATGCGCGTTGCGATCGGCCAGTGTTGTGAAGGTAAGGTGTAGCATTGGTTTTGAGTGTATCATCTGGCTTGTATTTTTCAGACTAATTTTATGACTTTTGCACGCCAGATGTTTTATGACTTGTCGTCGATAGATGCTTTGTGGCGAGGCCGTATAAAATATCTCGTAGCAGTAGTTTTATGACTTGTTTTGCTGGACACTTGGACCTTTATTCTCGCCAGATGTGTTTATGAATTGTATTTTCTTTAGATATTCGAAGTTTTGCTGAATTGTTTAGATTTAGTTAATCCGAGGCGCGTTTGAATGTTTATTTCTCGAGTAGGCGAGAGTTCGCTTTTTTCGGAACTCTTATCTCGAATTTTCCAGATGTTCAATGAGCTGGGAGTTTTCTTACATTCTCGAACAAAAAATAATAAATTTAAGAAAAAGTTTTTCTTTTTCAGAAATTTAGTAGTTATAAATTATTTATTACTCTGATCAGATAGGATAGAGATGCTACTTAATCCATTTGTAATTTTTATAAGACTCGTTTAAGTAAAAATTATAAGAATACATATTTTGCAAACGCAATTTTGCAAAAAATTGAAAAAAAATTTCATATTAAATATTATAAAAATTATTTCTTTAATAATTTTTAATTAAGAAATCGTACAATGAATTTTTATTTTATTCATTTTCTGTGGATAAATCTATCTTTTATCTATTTCAGTTCTTACTTGCTTTAGCTTGAATTCCAATATATGTAATTCTATAAATCTTATATCAGTTATATAAAATCTTAATATAAGGTGTAATTTTCCGTGATTAGGAACGATTTTATGAAAGTTTCTTCTATATTTATACCATCTTAGATAAATTATATTGAATAAATTCGAATTATCGACAACTCTAAATCAAAGGAATACCAGATAATATTAATATTATCTTCTAGTATAATATATTCTATAGCTTTTATAAGAAATATATTTAAAAAATCTATCAGAGGTTTAGATGAAGTTTATATAGTAATTAACTATTCATATCTCGAAGCGTACAAAGTTTAACAAATAGAAGTGCTCATACAGGTTGCTTCGTGGTCTTTTCCACCAGATAATTTTAGATAATATTATCAGTGCTTTAAATATGAGTTTTAATTTATAATTTTATATTTTTTAAATTCTCATATGATCTATATTTGTATCTGCTGTATTGTTGATTAGTGGAAATATTGCTTTTACATCTTTTTCTGTTAATTCCGTAGTTTTTGGATTACGAAAGTTCTCCACCAAGAGATTCATTTGTTGCTATAAAATCATTTATGGAGTATGGAATTTATGGAATATTTCTTTAGTTTACTCATAATGAAATTGTTGTGCAATTAGTTACCAAAACAGATATAGAAGATTGTTTGTAATTTTACGTATTTGATTTAATATTCTTTTACATATGTACCATCTATGCTTTAATTCATTAAATAATAAAGTTTCTTATTTAATAGCCGAGTGTTGTGATCCTTTATTTAATTATACATTATTCTAGTTATCTTCATTCTAAAAAGGCTATTTTTTAAAATTATTATTTTAACGGGATATTTTACTCATGTTGCTTATGTAGTTAAGAGCTACTGCTATATTCGCATTTTTTAAACCATTAATTAAAATAAGATAATTAAAACTTTAAAAAGTGAATATTAGTATGCCCTGTAGTTGATATACTTAATATTCGTTTTTCCTACTCTTCAGAGTAACAAATCATTATTGTGTTATTTTCATTTTCAATTTATGGTAGCAGACTCTCGTCATGCTTTTTTTCTTCTTCCTAGAGTAAGAGGCCTTTACTGTATAACTATTCATAGTATTATAGTAATTAAACATAAACTCTTTAACCAATAATCATATAAACACCAAGAAAATATATTTCAATTGATTTAAATGGGTTTAAATGGGCATAAGAGCTTTTATTAAATTTAGGCTTTATTTTATTATTTATATTCAAATATTTTTTCTTTTTTATATATTCATTCAGTTTGATTGTTTATCAATATTTGGAAACATTGTTATTTTTGTATTCTTTTTATATAAAAATTTATTAAGATACATACTGTTTAAATTATAAATTAAAATAAAAATCCCACTTTAAGAAGCGTAATCCAAATACAAGTCGAAATGGGTAGAGAAAACTTAAACGCCTGTATAAACTGCGGTAATTAATTTTATAATTATAATTAGCACAAAAGCAGTTATAGAAAAAAAATGTTCAACATTATTTAATATGAAACTGATCATATAAATACATGTTTATATTATCCGTTGCGAATTATATTTAATGCTATATCTGCTGACTGTTCATGTTTCAAAGGTTATGTAAATTATTATTTACAAATTTCAAAGGCATTAAATATATTTTAAGTGTTAAGATTACCTTGCATTAAGCTGTCCGGTGTTACTAGAACTTTTAAAAATAGTAGACATACTATCTATTCCATTAATATTACCTAATGTTGAAGCATTTCGACGTATGCATTCCAATGCATCCTTCATAGTCAATTTAGAATAAGTTTCTAAAATTTTTGGTTCTGCTCCATAATAGTTTCTTACAATATATGGACGAATATATCTGTTATCAAATCTCTTAAACCTAAATGAAACCATGCTTTACTTGATATTGAAGTTATTAAAATAAATTACTTTTTTTACTGTGTACTTACTTATCACGAACATGATAATTTCCATGTTTACCCAAAATATCTTCGATTCCTGCCATAATATGATCTATTATCTAAAAGAGTAATATTAACTTCAAGTAAAATGTTTACTAATGATATTTAATTTAAATCAATCTATTAACTTAATTAAATTAATAAAGTATTTGGATTTGCAATATCATTATACTAATAATTGATATAGTAAATGGATATAAGTCTTTAATTGATAGATTAATCGGCAAGCTTAAATCAGGATTAGATACAACATTAAATACTGATAGTTATCGGAGAAATTTCATTTAAACGATATCTTTATAAGGTATACATTTTATTAATTATCTTTTGTAGATGAGTAGATGTTCGAGTTATGAAAAATCTCGAATAATTCTTATACCCATTATTTTAAGTTAAAACATTTTTTTATCTGTTAATTAACCCTTATAATTTCATTATGCTTATAGTTTATATGAGAAGTAAACATTCTATGGCATTTCTTAGTACCTTTTAGTTACTATATATTCTGCTTCGTATATTCTTAAAATTTGAATATTTTAAATTTATAATTTTTTATTTTAACTTATGATTTATGATATTGTAAATTATTCTAACTGTGATGAAATGTGTGAATGTATAAGCAAATCATTTTTTTAAATTATTTAGTTTAATTTAATTTAATTTATTGTTGCATATTATAAAACAAATAAATATTACAATATAGACAAATTCTAGTTTAGTTGTTTTCTTAATTAAATAATATTTAATAAATTAAAGAAATAAAAACTTTTAGTAAACTAAACTCTTAATATTTTTATCATTTTGATTTAGGAGAAATGGTTTTTGACTAGTATACTTATAATTGATTATTGAGATATTTATACAAGTTTAAAACTACAGATATAAAACCTTTGTTTATATTTCCTTATAGTTAGAAACATTTTATAGACTTGTCGTTAATAAATATTAACCGTATCAATTAAAAATTTAAATCGGAATATTTGTCTACCTATAATCGAAACAAATAAATGTTTAATTGATTATTATCCATTCTGTAACAACAAGGTACCAGTAAAGCTGCCGCAGAAATGTTGAAAATTTTTTTATAATTAGTAATGTCACTCATCACAGTATAGATTTTAATTTCTATTTTTATTTAATTATCTAATGAAAAACCATAATCTTTACGTATTTTTTTCTTTTTACTTTTTCATAAAGCGCGTGTTATTAAATTTACACTGATTTTATAATGTTTATACAACTTTAAAGTATAGAATATAATTAATTAGAATTATATGGTAAAGTACTTGATATTACATTTTTTCATTATTTAATGTATTATAAAAATTTAATTTCATAAATCTATAAAATAAAATTGATATTCAGCAGTATAAACACAATTTTTTACTTTAAGTTTTAATTTCTTTCACATGACTAATAATTGTAAGTGTTCGAAACTGTTTGATTTCCTGGCTCGAACTCTCAATGTTTCGATAGCTTTATAAAAATTGTCGGCTGCCCTAGCAGATGTTTGGGAAGGAGTCAAGTGGAAGGGCTGTAGAAATACAGTGTGTGCTTCTTCAATAAGTATGGTTTATTACGATTAATTTAGAGTTACATTATTGATGTGATGGATTTATGCGATGGCAAGGTGTATCATATGTTCAATAACGAAGATGCAGTTGGTTGGACCTGTTCCTGTGGTGGATGGTTTATCTACACCAGATGGTCCTTGATGATGGTAATGTTGTTGACCTTGTAAGTATCAGTACCTGATTATGCACAGTCCTATTAGTGAGTGTGTTTTGTGATATTCATAATAGCGTCTTGCTAATCTTATAAGGATTAACAACGATTTATTCCTTAGACTTTGTTTACTCACATAGGTACAGTAGCCTTGATCTGGTTCTGTGATGAATGGTTCTCTATCACAAATGCTCGGTGTGAATGACGAATTATTTACCACCCCGAATGCATCGTGTGGATGTACAATTATATCGCTATCCCGAATGCTCCGTGTGGATGTTGAATTATTTCGCTATCCCGAATGCTCCGTGTGGATGTTGAATTATTTCGTATGAAGGAGATAGTATCGAACCAGGTGTATTGACGCATCTTCTTTCTGTTGTTGTGAGTAGCTTGCAGATTGACTAGCCTTCATAGGTGAATAGCATGACTGACTGCGTTAATGTCCGAAAATCGACTACTGCGCCTCATGATGCATTTGCCTTAATGTCTACGCAGTATTTTAGTATTTTAGATGTACCGGCTTTTCCGAACTTCCAACGACAGTTTTCTTAAAAGTTATGATGGTTGAATCGTTTCCCTAAAATGACAACTGTTGATGTTTTCCTCGAAATAATAACCGTCGGGGGTTTTCCAGAAATGATAACATTCGAAATTCCGAGAATCTCAAACAGTAAGAATTTAAAAATAAAACTAAATTTTTTGATTTGATACAAAAAATAGAATTTTTTTTATACTATAAATTTTATAAACATAATACTTACTCGTTCATGTATTCTTTCGTTCATAGTTGGTTTTCGTTTTTCAGCTCTTTTCACATTTAAAATTTTGACTAAAGGTTTTATTGTTATTCCCTGTAAATAATATAAACAAGTTTATTATATTTTATTATATATTATAAAGATTTAATTATTTTCTAACTTTACTTATAATATTGTTGACAATGACAATGAATACAACTAATACAAGCAACAAAGATAGTGCGTAGAAAAAACAGGGATTTGAAAAATGAGGATATAGAATTAATTTAGATGAGAAACGAATAAACATAATGATGGAGGTTTATATTGTGTTTGATTTGTGTAAAAAATAATTAGAATTGATAAGTAAAACGTCAAACATTTAAATTAATTAAACAAATAGACATATAGCTGATTAAATTATAGTGATCCTAAAAAATTGAAACAGAAGATATGTAATACTTTTAAATTTACGTATTTTTTTTAAATAAAAAAAACATGGATATAGCATAGTTTAATCCAAGGAAATTATTATGATCCTCGAGCAATTTAGTAGTAATACGAAATCGAAAAAAGAAAATATATTGCGTTAAGTAATAATAAGATGTACGATAAATGGAATGGAAAAATATAATATTTATACGATCAAAAATGTTACAATGAAACTATTAAGTTTAGATTACTTTTTGTGATATATATAATATTTAAACCAATTATATATAATCCATGTATTCTTTTTATTTTATATTATTTGTACTAAAATATATTGCATAGAAAGACCTTAGCACTATCGATTTTCTATTAACTAATTTCTTAGTCATATATTATTGTAATTTTTATCATTTTCATTTAGAAAAGATGGTTTATTAGTTACAGTAAAATAAACTGGGAAAAACAATTATTTCTTCATAAATTTTGTATCGTATATTAATTTATTAATTGTATTGTTTAGTATATTATCTTGTGGAAAATATTTAGCCCAATACTGACTTTTGTAACTGATAAACTATTTTAGGAACTTATGTCTTTGATGATATAATTACTATAAAATCGTTAAATATATATAGTTCGAAAGTTGAAAAATAATAATTTCATATACTTTATTTCATATAACTGATAAAATCAACCTCGAAATATCATTTTTTATTTTCGATCATCTTTGTTGAAACAGACTTTAAAGTATTTTAAGAATATCAAAGGTAAACATATAGCTAATATTCATTATTTTATTAATGATTTATCAAATCATTATAGTAGTAAGATTCTCTTGAAACATTAAGATAAAATGTGAGAATAAAAGATAAAAGTATAGAATATACTTATAGATATTCGTCGAGATTGCGAGAACAGTTTTATTGTCACAACTTCCCACGGTCGACACTCGAGAAGGTCAATACATCTGGAAAACACCCGTGAATAGTTAGTTTATTTATTCTCGCTTATCTGAAAACGTGCTCATGATGTTCTGGTACAGTTAAACGATCTTATTGTTTACTAGATTATGAAAGAGTATCAGATATACGTAAAAATATGAAGTACAAAACATTTCCTAAATTTCACTGCAATCCAAAACCCTGCACCTGAGATAACAAGCAATAGGCGTACGTGCGCACTCGGCATCTTAAGACACTGCTTACATTGTTCTTAACTATGCCGAATCTTGTCGATCGCGTTAGCCAACCAACCACGCTCTAGAGGATTCCTCATATCGCTAAGTTCCATAGGAGCGAGAGACGACCAATAGTAAAAGCCCCCCCCCCCTTTCCGACACTTTCCCGATTAGCATATTCAAAACTAAACCCGGAAGGAAGTGGAAATGAAGGCGTGCATGATCCATCATGCTGCCCAAAGTCATAATGCAATTTACCGACACTTATTCTTATTCTAACAGATAAGCCAAACTTATTCTTATTCTCATCAGAAAAGTTACGACTACTCCCGAGAAGGAGGAACAAGGAAAAGGTCGATCAGCTGAGTCTTGTAAAACATCTTACTACGGCTGTGAATCAATATCCCGTTACCCTTAGTCTCATCAAGCTCTAATTGCATATGTACTGAGATTCTCGTCATCTCAGCAAAAGAGGCAAGGAAGATGAGAAGAAGTTCAAATGCAGCAATTAGTGTATGGAAACTTCTCATCAAGCCTGTGAGGAGAAACTGGGAGCATCACACTACAACTTCAAGTAAGTTCTTACCACTAGTGTTGATTCTTCACGTCATGGTTTACTGTGAAAACGGACTGCAAGCTGTCCGACCACAGAAGCTTCCTGCGTATGCTCACTACACAAGACCAGCAATTCGCGCCATACAGTGACACGCATTTCCTCTAACCACTATCATAGGCACGTGCTCACTCATACGGCCCACTATTCAGAGGCAACTGCAACACGTGTTAAGATTACGACACAAACAAGAATTGTAGTGTTCGTTCAGAACACAACAAACGATCATAACCTCTCGAGTAGTAATATTCAATAGAATATAACCTGTCTCTTTTTACAATAAATCATCATCATCAATTTGGAAATAAATTGAAATTAAATGGAATAAACAGCAGTAAGAATTATGTGTTAATTATTGAATCAGTGCATTTACCCTTCCATTTCTCCCGCATTCTCCCACACAACATCTAGTGGTTTCTTACTTAATTCTACACGTTTAGTTGACGAGCCAGATTAGTGGAATTAATTTTTATAGAGATATGTAGAAAATATTAAGTTAAGTCTTTTACATATGGCAATTACCATTTGGTGGTTCAGAGTTTCCTGTTATTTGAACATGAATATTTATTAAAATAGTTATCTAATAGTATTTGGCGCATAAATGATGTGGAAAAGGTAATGGTATATAATTGCACTATTTCTCATAGAGATGAGATAAATTATTTTCTCATGTGTGATTAAGTTTACTATTATACGAAAGTAATTTTTAAATTTTATCTGCTCATAAAGATAATTGCTTAAGAATTAAATAGGAATGACAGCAGCATTTCATTCAAGATATTTTCATGGAGATAATTTTTCTTATAGAACTTAATATTAAGATTATTAAATTATAATTTGTTATGATACTATAGATATTATGTTGGATTTTCTCCTTGATATCAAATAAAGTAGTCAATTTTTTTGTATCTTAATTTGAGTAATATTTTTTATTAAAAATCAAATTTTATAATTTAAGAAATAATTACTAAATTTTTTGATCTAACGTAGAAAACTGAACAGACTATTATACGATTAGATTTCATTTTCATTTTTTAAGCTAGACTACTTTGTTTGTTAAATGTAATTTCTTGATACTAATTTCAATTAGATATTAGTTGTAATAAATAATCATTATTAACATAATTCAATCTAATAAAAGAACGTAAACAGTAAATTATATTTATTAAACATAATTCAATAAAAACACTTTATTTTTTTCTGTTAATAAAGAAATGTATTTTATTAATAGAATTGAAGTTCTTCATAGAAAAAAATAATTGTATTTATTTTGTACAAAATGTATTCGCCGTTCCGGCTTGTTTTACCAAGACCGGTTCGAAGGATAGAAATTGATGCCGTTGACAACTCAGGGACCACGGATGTTGTATGATAGCGATGAAAGGTCACAAGTGGAAGTAATATTATAATAATTCAATATAAATAAGGCTGATCTATATGCTGTTTATTCTGTTATTTATTCGATGACAAGGCTTGAATAGTATTACTATTATTAATTATTGAAAAAACTCGTGTGGTGTATTAATGTGTTTGCGGTGGTAAACGTACACTCATCTAATGCAGCGTGATGGTTTGAATATGTTCGAAATATTGTAGGGATGTAATTCTTGGCGAGATGTAGGGGCTGTACAAGAGTCGTGAGAGTTGGTTAATTATATTTATTATACAATTTATTACACTATTTACATATGGATGTTATAGAATCTTCTTGTATCTTATATGAAGATATGATTTCTTGATCGGCTTCTTATACAGGAGGTGTCACTACACAAGATGCCTTGAAATCATTTAATTGATGTAAATTGCACAGGTATATAATTGCTGCACACTTCTAAGTGGAGAGTGTGAGATAATCTTGATGATTGTCTTATGGCCGGTTCTATTGCCGGCTCACAATAATTGAAGAGAAAATGTATATCAACGTACTTACAGCGATATCGTAATTCAATCTGATTCAGCGGTGAGAGGGACACGAATCATGTGCGGCGTGACTCCTTTACTCACCAGCATGCACTATTCTTGATCTGCCTTTGCGGTGAGAGGGACACGAATCATATGCGGCGTGCCTCCTTTACTCACCAGCATGCATTATTCTTGTGGCGAATTACTCACTTATTTCTGTGTTGAGTGAATTTTTAGATTTGGCTTTCTTGGACACTTAATTACTATAACTTGACCTTTCCCTAGACTGCTCACTCTCACTCACGATGATTTGTTCTTTTGTCTCGGAAGGGTGCCGGTTTTCTTCCTTAGTCCAACATTTAAAGCTTCTTGTCGCGAACCCCCACTCAAGGGGTTCTCGTTATAGTTTTCCAATCAGAGCGTGCCGATTTCCAAACGTATGCTGATTGTACACGCCCTTTTCCCACTTCCGAGGAAATTAGGCATTAACAGGGGGATGTCCGAAGAGCATCTTTGGTGGTAACGCCTTGCGTGGAAGTTTGTCCCCTTTCCTGGAGTGACCATAGTGGGGGTAATTCGTGGTCAAGCATTTTTGCCTAACTGAAGTGAGCGGCAACGTGTGGCTGACTTGAAAACAATGCCTAGTATTCTTGGTAAATGTATAGGCACACGTGCGACTTAGAATCTCGAGAGCCGCGCGTGCCGAGTTTCGGGTTGCAACGAATTTAAGAAATGTTTTCCATTCAATTGTTTTGAAATATTTTAATCATCAAAATATGCTAGTATAAACAGTCTAGTCGGGTTTTGATGTGAGCTCGCAAGGGTCGTTTTATTGCTTTAAAAATAATCGCTATGCTGCAGGTCAAAGGCCATAAATGGCTGTTTATGAGTTCACAGATGTACAAACCTTTTCAAGTCTTATGTGGTCTTGGCGAGACTTTCTTAGTTTTTCGTATCCGTTTGATAATCCCCCTTTTGTTGATTATTGAAGGTTTTTCTAGTAAATATAATTCGAGAGATTTTCTTTTCATTCTCGAACAAAGATCTATACAGATCTTAAAGTTTCATAAGTTTAGCATTTGTAAAGACCACTTGTGTTTGGTGAACAAACAAAAAATATAATGAAACATATATTTAAATCTACTATTGCACGTAAAAAATTAAAGTAAAGTATACTGATATCTAAATTATCAAATATGTGGGAGTAAAATTTTTTGACAATTGTTTAAGTAAGAATAAGATAATTTTTTTGTTACACTATATTTATAATTTATTATAAAAATCAAACTTTAATTTTAAACATTTTGTATAAAAATTAGTGTGTGTATTTTTAATATTTAAAAATGTAAATTATTTAAATATTGACATAAAATAAACGATATAATTTAAATCTCTCATTCTTGAATTTCATACATTTTCAAATTAAAATTGTACCAATATACAAATAGGTAAATTTCTAAAATTCAATTATATAATAATACGTTCACAAGTGTATACAATATTTAAAAACAGAAAAAATAACATTGGTAATTGTTCGGCAACTTCGAAGAATTTAAAAATGGGAAAAGTACAAGCTCTCGGACGCTTATGTTTGTAAACATTGATTCTGCGAATTCGTAAATAGTCTATGCCTTATTTTCTAGTATCCTACAATATTTTCGCATAGCAACGCCGATAAAAATTCTCGAACCTTACAAGGCCGTGTCCTTCTTTACTTCTCGAATATTCTGGAGCTCAGTTTCTGACGTCATCAAGATTTTCGGCCTAGTAACAAGCCCAAGCGCAGTTGCCAACGTTGTAAGCTGCAATGCGAATATTTAACAGCAGCTCGCCAGGCACGGATGCTCACTGTAATTTTAACAATCGTTCACTCATCTGTTATTTCTCACAGTATTTCTCAATCAATTAGGTATCAGTTATTACTCATACAGCTACTAAACTCAGCCGCATGCCTGGCAATCAGTCTACAATATACACCCACAAAATTCTGCCATACTCTGCAATAAAAAGCTGAAGTCATAATAATTATAACCACTTAAATGCCCCAAATTAAGCAGTCATTCAGTTCGCAGTATCGGTAGTTCATAAAGTGCAACTGTTCAATTATTCGTCCAAGCTAGTCATCTACGCCCTAGCCACGTTTCGCACGAAGTCTTTGCCAGGAAAGTGGTGCAGTACGCTCTCTCAGTGCAGTCATTGCAGGGAACGTGGCGAAGTACGCTCTCTCAATGCAGTTACTGCAGAGATCATTCGTTCGCTTCTCCAGTTCGCAACAACAACAATCCTTCAAGGGCAGATTGCCGTTCTACAAATAGTCGACTATATAACTCATGATACCAAGTCCTTCCGCTCTCGAAGGTATATTATTTATCTTTCTTGCATATAACTAGCTAACTAATACTCCCATACTTCCTTTTGAGTATGATCGATTCGTCATGATAACTACCACAGAGACATTAGCATACTCCTCCCTTTGAGTATGGTTAATTCTCTCTGCTAAGCACTGCTAACTACCATTACCATCTTCCCATGCTCATCTGATGAGCATGGTCGTCTGTCCTTGCTGATCCGTACGTCAGCATAGAATGCAATAATCAACATCCATTGATAATCCCTATAACATCAACGACATCGCCACCATTACGGAGAAGCAGCGTCACCATTGCAATAGAATAATTTCCTCTCTCTCACTAGAGGTAACCATAGAACTGCAATATTGTAACTGTTAATAAAACAGAATAAACGAAGTCTAAAATCGAAGTTACACACTGTTATAACAATAATTATCGAGGAAATTATTAATATAAAACTTTAATATAACTATAATATTTATTTATAACAATATAATGATATAAAATATCATAAACTACAATTTATTTTATGATTGAAACTCTTACCTGAAAGAATACTGTGAAGTATATCACTGCAATTGTCGTTGTAACAAACATTGGTTGTAAAGGAATATGTTTATTATCAATTAAAAGAACCAAAGCAAAAGCCACAGCACCACGCAAGCCTCCATATGACATAACAAATTTTTCTACTCGATTTAATTTATGCAATCGAAATTGATTAGCTATAGTAGTTAGTATCATTACACCTTAAAAAATTAATATTAAATATATATTTATTTATGTATATTTTAGTTATAATGTAAACAACCTCAATTGGCAATGATTTTTTTATCAAAATTTTAAGACCTTTAATAAGCAAATACATTATTGTAGATATTTATTCCACAAAAAAATATAAAATCACAAAATTTTAATGATTATAAAGTTAATAAAATTATTACTGATATGATAGTATTTTTAGCTTTTACAATTTAAAATATTCTAAAAAGTGTATACTTTTGTAGATATGGTAAAATATATTATTTTACTGGTTGAACGATAGTATAATGAATTATTATGATACTTAAAAGTCTTTATCTGATTGGGCGCCATTCTAATATATACAATATAAATACTAAAAACGTTTTAATTCTGTTTCGCTTCCATTGTCACACTATTTTATGCACATCGTTGTATTTATAAAACTGAAAATTTGAAACTTATTGAATTTGTCACAAAATATTTTTTACATTTAAGTTGGGTACAACTCAAAGGAATATTTTTTGAAATATTAAAACAATAAGATAAAATAAATCTATTTGTTCCTTTCATATTATACATAAATATATTCGAGTAATTTCTATTTACTAAAACAGTAACATTCTTAAAATGCTTGACGGTATTCAAATTATTAAGTACAATGACCTTTTACTTGTTTTAATTTAATTTAACTATAGTTTCAACAATGCAAATTTGAATTTTTAAGTTAATTACTGTATTAAATTTCAGCTACCAGAATGATCCGAAAAGTAAAGTGGTTGGTTTAGACCGTACAGTCGGTGTAATGGTGGTGACGGGTGGAGGGAGTGAGAGGTTAATGCATTAATTCAGTGTAAACACAATTGGTTTTACTGACTTTTATTTAGGGTTATGTTACATTAGTTGGTTTTTACCGATCGTTGGGAGAATTATCGAGATTCTGATAGTTATCATAAACTGCAGGGCGTCGTCCGGGTGTACAAGATGAGACTGGGCTATTTGTACTGAATGCGCTTAATTGTACTAGCGAAACGTAACAGTAATTACCGAAGGAGAAGTTGCGAGAGACGCGTGGCCATGGGTGCTCTCATTGGCGATATGAATTGTGTGGACTATCTGGTCAATGTCGGTGGCCTCTTCAACGGTCTGATAATCATCAAGTTGCAGAGGCCTGACTGATAAAGTCGGCGCTGTGTCGCAATAATGATGGCATCGCTAGAGCTACCACACAATATCGGCAACCTCTTCTACAGTCTGATAACAATCAAGTTGTAAAGGCCTAACCGATAATGTCGGCGATATGTCGTAATAACAATAAATGATGATAAGTAGCTTGCTGGTGATGCCAGACTATGTCGTCGCCCTCAATGCGGTCTGACTAGAGTCAAGTTGTGGAGGGCGCACGGATAGCTGGCCAGCAATAGACAATAAATAATGTAAATAAATTAGTATACCTTAGACAGACGTGAAGAACTTATAACTGTTATGACTTGCACTATTTTCACTTGACTTACTCAACAAGACTGATTTTCTTCGTCGTCTGTTGCTGCTTATGCATGGTTTCGTACATTTAGAGTTTATAATTCTTGGAAATTCTGTCAAATTTTCAGAAAGCAAGCATTAGAAGGTTCGATAATCTTCCTTTGTCGCTATGCGGATACGGTATAAGACTTTAAATACGTCGAGAATTTTTGTAGCGACTACTTCAAATATTACGCATTATAATAAATTTAAATGTAATGGAATCACATATTAAACAAAGCAATATATTCTCATTGCTGGGTACTTCAATCCTGAATAATTACTATTTGGAGCACAGAAGTAAATAGATTTCTAGCTAATAATGATTTTCAGTTATTCATATTAATTTAATGTTAATATAAATTTCGTTACATTTTTAGATTTTTAATGAATTATATTAATTTCCAATTTTAAATATGAATAAATAAATATAATTTAATAAATCCTATGTGTATCACTATATATAATGTATTATTAAAGTATTTGGTTAAAAAGAATGGAATCATTTTTAAATTGTAATAATTTATATCTTACCTGTTATTCTATAAATAGAACAAAGTATTACAGTTATAACAATGAAACAAGTATTCCAATTGTGATTATTATTTACAGTTGCAACTCCAAGAAACATAAATATTATTGTTTCAGAACTACTTGATAACATTTTCATTGCATATTTTACTGTAGTATGAGATTTATAAGAAATATTTGCTTCCACATAATTTTTCATAGTAATTCCACAAAATGTGATCCTATAAAATTTAAATTTGAAATATGTTAAATAAATTTTAAATTGAAGATGCCAAAATACAAAAGCTAATCTGTTTAATTAGTAAATTAAATTGCTCCATTTCATTTTTATTGAATATTTTTAAAACATAAATTTATAAATTTTATAATTTTCATACTCCTCCAAAACATTATTTAAATTAATTTTATCAGAATTGATTGTAGCTTCTTCTATATTATAATCTATTTTAATATATGAATATTTAATTGTGTAATTGTGTAATATGTAATTGTGTAATGAATATTTAAACTTTCATTTAACTTTTTTTATGAATTTATATACAAGTTAGATATTAATAACTTAAATAAATATTTTGTTGTAAAAATTAAAAATAAAGAAAAAGTAAAATTCTTAAAAATACTCTAATTTTATAAGGAATTTTCTTACTACTTAAATAAAATAGAAAATTTGAATGAGAAATATATAACTAATTGTATTGCATATAAGGGAAAATTATATATTACAAAATTTGTAATATAACATTTGGTTTAAAATATTTATTGAAAACGCTGATTTAAAAAAAAAAAATAAATATACCATAACTGATCGTTCTACTTGTCAGCTTATTTTTTGTTTGATTTGTTCTGATTTTTATGTTCAAGGACAAACTATAGTTGTACTGAACATTAATGAATACGGTTATTCAGGAGGCGCACTTTTCAAGAAAATTAACTCTTGGAGTAAAACGGTATATATTTTTATTTGTGTATTATTAATGACGTAATATTTTATAGATTGTGCGTATTTTCATTTAATTATATATTTTATTTATTGTTAAAAAGTAGAAAACTATATGAATTCACTTATATTTTTAATAATTAAATTCCAGTGCTTTTGTTTTTGATATTTGTTTAAATTTATAAAATAATATTTACAATGATTTAAAAAGTTTTCTTGTCTACCCTATCGATGTATTAAAATTTTATTAACTTTATTAACTTGATCTATACTAATAACATCAGAATAATCAGTTTTAGTTGTGAAAATATCTACATATATTTTCACATAAACTAATTTAATTATTCATAGACTGATCAAAGTGTATTAAAAGGATTCTTTATTCAATTTTTAAAAACAATTAAAAAAAAAGAATTATTTAAACAGAAGAGTATATGTTATTAAAATATATTTATAGTAAAGAATATAATTATTATCTAGAGAACATAATATCCACGTTTGATTTTCAAAAGGATTTTTTTTTAACTATTAATTAAAACATATTTAATATATTATCTCGTTAATGCGATCTTTATTAAATATCATATAATTAAAATTTGCTATCAATGATAAGCGCTTCGTAAGAGTTGAATGAAGGAACTATAGAAAGCTGGAGAGATTGACCATATAAAAGGCACAGTAAAATGGCTTAAGTGTAAAAAGTTATAAAACAAATAAGATAAGAGAAAAACTAATTTAATAGAAAAATCAAACAAAGGTTATGTTCAAAAGAATTTAGAAAGTGAAAAGCCATCTGAGCAAAACAAAAGATATAACGTTTATTATTTGCAATAGCTTTGCAATATAGTATTTTTGTTTTGATTCACATAAGTACAGCAGCGTCTATTAAGTTTATGTATTGTATATGGATTAACCATGTTGACTGATATGTTTATTAAATGTTTATATTGTCGACATAAATATTTTTAAATGAAATGCACTACTATAGATCTAAAATATTTATTTACACTCTTTTTCTAATTAATTTTTAAAATTGAAGCTGTATTATGTTTAAAAATGGGCTGTAAGATTTACACAATTGGTCACTAATATTCAAGAGCATTTATTAACACGTTCTTTCTAATGTTAACATAATCTTATATTAATAAAATTGATAAATTGTAATTCATGTATAATAAGATTGTAGAAAACATTGCACAGGAATAAAGAAAAAAAGCTCTATTAATCGTGTTTATGAAGGATATTTATGTAATTAGTTAATTATTATACAAGTTTTATTAGCCATTCATAATTCATATTCTATGGATACTATGTAGACATAATATATATATTATACAGATATAACTTAAATGCTAGTATCATGTATTTAATTTTTTTCAACGATTCTTAAATAAATTTTAAAATAATCTCCTAGAATAAATTAATTGATACCACGAAAACAGTACAGCTTAAATTGTTAACAACTCTTCTTTTCTATTTCAAATTTAAGATGAAATATTTATTTTCATGCATGTGTACTAATTAACATTAAAAAAATAAATATAATGTCGAAAGAAGTATTTTTAGGATATGGTAATAGATAGTACATAAAAGTTATAATAAAATTATAAATAAATAACTTATTCAAAATAAAATATACAATGATTGTTTTAAATTAAAATATATAAGTATTTATGCATTATTTATTCAGAAATTGATTTTATTTATTTTTTAATTTGATTCCTAATAATGTATTAATATTTTGTATATTTAAATAAAATAAAAACAATTGAAACTCAAAAATTGTGAATATATTTATTGAAAGAATTTGTGTTTGGATAGAGAAACGTTTACGAAGAAAATTTTTATTACTTTAAGACGATGTATTTATGAATTATCATAAACTATTTATTGCTTTCATAATTATTCAGTGATATATGTTAATAATCATTATCATAAGATAAAATTATAATTCACAAAAAAGTTAAAATATTAAGTAAAAATAATACGTACGATAATATTCCTGACATATGAAATATTTCAGCACTTAAATATGCAAGATATGCCATGACGAAAATGAAAATTGGTTCTATTACACGAACTTGGTTTGTAAATCTTGTAACAAAACCTGTTGCAAAGCCCCAGATAATTCCAATGATAGTTCCTCCAATAGCTACAACGAAAAAAGATATAAATCCGGATAAAACATCTGAATATGAAATTCTGTGAGGGCCCATTTCACTATAAGTTTCAAACATGTGATATAAGACCTGAAAATATAACAAAGTTAAATAATTTATAAAAGTATTTATTTATTAGATTAAAATTTTATATTTATTCACAATGTCAAATTAACTACATATTTAGTATAATTTTATGAAGATTCTTGAAATATATATATATTAATATTAATTTTAAAATATTTCGCTCTTTTTCATTATTTAAAAGTATATTCTTATAAATTTTGAAAATTCTGGTTTATACAAAAAAACTATAAGTATTCGTAAAATTATTAAATATTTTTAATTCTAAAGATAATTACTTTTTTATGTAGGTTTTCTTTATGTTGGTTATACATTTTATATATCCAATAATTCAGTCACATATAGCGTAGATTTATACAACTGTATAATTATATTTTAAATGGAATAATGAGTAAAACATTATTTTAAAGGTACTACTGATATTAAACTAAAATTAAAATTTATTTAAATAAGAAAAGAATTAATAGTATATATAAATATAAAAATTTAGTATTTAATGAAACTTAACAATAATTCTCGAGGCAATAATAGAAAAAGCCAATTAATCGTTGCATGATACAGTCAGTGGATGCTGATTGGTGTAATTAAATAAATGGACTGCTACCGGTCAATGTTCATATGGAAGCGTTTAGAAAATAATACTCTGATACTTTACTCTCCATCCATTATTATGAATGGCACTAGATTTTACGTTCGAATAAAATATAATGTATATTAGTATCAAATTTCTTAGCAAATTCATTACTTAAATGTACACAATTCATGTTACAAAACAATGATAACTTCCTAAAGGCATCTCACAGCTCATTGCACACTTACTTGTAAATTTATGTAATTGATTGAGCTTATTCCAAACTTATTAAATAGACTTAAAACTCTCAGTTTTATATTAGATTTAACCGCATTTAAAAAGATATAGTTATAGAACCGAAAATTTAGCTATGCCGTATAAAATGAAATCTGTCGTCTAAATTTGTATAAAAAAACGTAACGTATAACAATGTTCGAATTAAATCTCTACATATGAGTAGATGTATATATATATATATATATATATATTTAAAAGATAATGATCAAGTTCATAAAATTTATTATTATTGAATTAACGAAAAAGCTCACAGTATCGAGTTTATTATGCAACTATATAATCATTTACATTATTTACATTTCTATTAAATTGAAGAAAGATGTAAGATAAGTTCAGCACAGCAGTAGTTTATTATGAGTTACCGTGAATATTTATTGTTATAAATAATTTAAGATACGATATAATTCTATATACAGAATTTATCGAAAAAAAAATTACCATAATGTACCATATGTCTGCATTATCATCCAAAGGATCGATGCAAGAGAAACAGCAGTTGCAAAAGATGTAAAAGGCGACACCACACCTTATTACACGAAGATAGTAAATCAAAGGCAAGTAAAAAATCCAATAGCTCATCACCGACTATCATCAACACCTCTAACACCACTACCTGACGAGAAGGTGCAGTCGTCACTCTATCAACACCACTAAGATTACCTACCCTGTTGGCCACTGCCATGACTAAAGTTAGCTCACCATCGACCACGGTAGAAGCACGTCTTTTAATTGACAATGGCTCGGAAGTTACGTTCGCTACAGAAGATCATGTAAAGAAGCTCAATTCACCACACCCAAAACCCATTCTTTCATTTATTATTAATGAAATTGTTATTGCAAACTATAAGAGTGTACAATTGAAAGGCGATTATTATCTTATTTTTATTCAAAAGTTTCGTAAGGAAACATTCGAACATAATTATTAAACAAAAAATTACAAATTATAAATTCCAAGTCCCGTTTCTATATACAAGTATCTTTAATATTAAAAATTTTAAAAAGTTTCGAATAATCTTCACGTACGTAATACCTGTAAAGCATTCAATTTATTATCATTAATTCTCATTTGTAACGAGCGCTTAAAAATGAGCCTGTTACTTTTAATATTCATGTTAATTGAAATTTTGAATCAATCTTACTAATTGTTCTGCGCAAGGTTAATACTGATTGCGAGCTCTTTATTATCGAAACCATATAAACACATTCTGTCTAAAAATAGAGTACCGGGCTAGGAGGGCCAAATATCTACAGTTAGATGAAACTCCCAGATGGTTGATGGAAGGATTGCGGGCAAGTGGACAGAATAGTGCATATATTCAGTAATAAATAGTTTCGTTAATCGTTGTCGTTTATTACGATAATTGCATTAGTTGTGTTATAATGATTTTTAGGTGATGTTTGAATGTTTTTGTTTCTTGAGTTTTGTATTACTATACTCGTGAAAATACTCGTGAACAACCATTTCTATTATTCTTCGCGCTACAGACGTAGTCATTGTTTTAAATGCAATAAACGACCCTTCTTATTTGACAAAAAGAGCGCGGCGAGTCTGTTTATGAGAGAATATTTCGAGAGTTAAAGTATTTGAAAATAATTGAGTGAAAAACATTTCCTAAAATTCATTACAACCTGAAGCCCGGCACGTGCCTCCGGCAATCTTTGCCGCACGTGTGCCTTTAATGTCACCAGACAACGCATGTCATTGTCAAGTACGCAAAATGTTGCCACTTGCATAGGCCAAGCGGCGGAGCTGCTCCAAGACCCCCCCCCCCCCCCCCTTCGAGAGGTGTTAAAGGTGGGGACAACACAGCAGCAAAGGGCTATCTGTGTGGGGAAGTCAAGTCAGAAGGGAGCTCTTACTTATGGGTAAAGACTAATGACCAGTGACTAATTCATAAAAATATTTATTTAAATATTAACAGCAACATTCATTTCGTTTAAATATATTTCTAAAAACTGTATATTTCTATTCAGAATAGTATATCGACCGATTGTTTAATTTATATACAATAGTTTTTCACATCTTATTACATACGTGATTGTTAATGTTTATTTGATAAAATATTTATAATAAATTTATTATCTCCTGCAATAAAAAAATTCTTTACTTTACAATTATATATTTTTTCTTCATTTTATCACTCTTCGGGATTGATGCAGTCCCATGAATTTCAAACAAAAGAAAGGTCTGAGGAAACTGTCTGAGGAAAGTGAGTTATTGCAATAAAACATATCTTTAAATGAATTAAGTATACATTATTACATCAGAAAGAATTATATAAGGTCTTCTTCAAAGACCATGCACACTTAGATGCACCCAGAGCATCTGCTATACTAATCAAAACATTTTTTTGAGGAAGGACCTCGATTGAATTGGAAAAAAGCATTTAAACAAAGGCTATGGCAGCACAAGCTCAATGGGACGAGATCATGCAATCTCAGACTTCTACACAATAGCTGACAATCAGAAGGTATCTCACCGACCTGACCGACCTCTACATGCCACGTTGGCTCAACATAAGGAGCACCTCACACAGAGAACTACATGGATTCTCTGATGCATTAAAATTGACAAAGTCGGCAGTCATGTACGTATGAGTGCACGAATAAAATAAAATAATGGCTATGTAATGTGTTCCAAGACAAAGTAGACATCCACCTTTGCTTAAGAGAATCCCAAGACCAGAGCTTACTGCAGCCTTACTCGATCCGAGGTTCAGATAGTGCGATCTCGGCACAGAGAAAATCGACGTCAAGGCAATCCATTGCTGGAATGATTTACGGTAACCCTCACATGGACAAAGTCCCATCCATCAAGTTGAAAGAAATGCATGAAAACAGGGTTATCCAGCTGTTAGGACAAAACACCAAAGGCGCACTGGAGATGAGTCCCTGGGACTTCAGATCCAGCACATGGTGCACAAAACATACACGCAACATAAATTCAAGAACATCTATTGTGGTGGACAGGACCACCACGGATCCAATTCGCCAGAAGCATGACCATAGCAACTTACACGAGAGAAACAATTTCTATAAGGAAAACGACCCGCTACATCATTGTTGGCCACGGAAACTATATCAAATTTTCATCGAAACAAACAGATAAATATTCTTCGCTGGAAAATTACTAAGGATTTTCATTGTTTGAAAATTCATCAGCAGTTAAAAGAAAAAAAAAACGTGAGCCGCTGCCTACGCTCCACATAACAAAGGAGGCTTTAAGAAGAATCAAAGGATCCCAAGGAAAATGGTAACACCCCTTGAAGACAGATTCTTGAGATCTCTCTCACGGATTAAGTATTGCACATCATAAAAAAGGTTATAAAAAACAGGCTCACTCAAATTTACGACATATTTTTTCCAGATAAGCAATGAACCTGGCCAGCTGCCATACCCGAAGGATAAAATTCATCACCAACTGTGTTGGTGATGGCGGGTGGAATGTTCGGGATTGATGCAGTCCCATGAATTTGAAACAAAAGAAAGGTCATACGCGCTGTCCCACGTACCGCATGTGCGCCTAGACTGACCGAACTCGGCAAGTCCGAGCAAGTTTACGACCCGAAATATAATATACTATAAGATCACCCAAGGGTATTACTCCTACTTTTCTCTCGTCGAACATTCTCGAAGGTTCTAGATTTTTCCTTCGACGCCTCGTGCAAGAATTAGTGCAACAACGACGATGCCTTGTTGCCAGCTAAGTAAGCCGACGCGTGCCCATATAAGGGACGCACGCGGCGCGTCTCGATCTCTTTTGCTGAAGATAGCTCTCGTTGAGAATCATCTCTTGCCGAACCACCCACGCTCAAATGCGCTTGCGACCAACATCTTGCCGTAACCCGACCGCAGTGACCGACCATAGTGAACCGATACAATCATCTACCAGTAGAAGCCATGGCACACGGGTCTCGATCTGCCCTCAGCAGGACCGCCATGGAACGGTCGGTATTTTCAGCAGAGTCGCCACGGAACGATCAAGCCTTCGGTTCGTGCGCGTATTCAAAAGGCTCATACGCTCATTGTAATATCACTTCGCGCTCACTCAAGTGTAACCGCCGCTCAGTGTTTTAGTATACTGTGAAGACGACACGTGGCCA
>NW_011948418.1:0-4961 GCF_000503995.2 Ceratosolen solmsi marchali
TCTCTCTCTCTCTCTCTCTCTCCTCCTCCTCCTCCTCCTCCTCTCACCCACCTAAAGTACGCCCCACTCCTAACCCCGTGGTCCCGACCCCAAACCGACCCGACACGATCCGACACACCACTCCCGCCTGCTTTATGCCTGAATTTTAATCGACCGTTTCACGGACGTTTGACGCTTTGTTGAATTTACACGACGAGGCGCACTCTGCCCCGATAATGCACGATAAGGAGAGCATTTGGGGGCGTTTTTATGTCGGCGTATAACGAACGCTATATTGTCTCCCAGTGCTTTATAAAAGGACCCATGTAAAAGATGTTAAATGCAAGGAAATGTAACTAGTTTGGTGCGAAGAAGTATATTGCCGATACGACATTACGGGAATCCTCTACTAATCAAAATTTCAATTATCTACATTAGTCGTCTTTACTTTTCATCCTCTTTCTCTGCTTCTCCCCCACACCATTGTATGTATTCTACGTCGTCGAATTATATTCACCCCCCACCACCCACCGTCGCTCACTGAAATTATTAAATTAGTATATTGGCTGGATAATAAAGTGATTTTTAATCACTGACTGCTCGGCATTGCGTTTTAACAAAATTTGCATCATTTTTCCATTGTGTGAAATTCAATGATAAACTAATGCTACGAATATTCCTACGGCCACGTGCCTGCGTCTGGGGTATAACATTAAGTCAATTTATTCAAATAACTTCCTTACGTAACATTGCAGCTAATTACTTAATTAAAAAGTCCTGGACACACGCGATGCTTTTTTTTTTTTTTTTTTTATAAAAACTGTTTCGCACTCCATTGAATTATCTGAATAATAATAATAATAATAATAATAATAATAATAATAATAATAATGATAATGTCATATTCGGAGGCAAACGATTTAAGAATAAAATAACTTTTACGATATTGTATAACGTTTATATTTAACATTTTCATTGTGCAATATTGTGAAGGAAAGCTTTTTCGGGTGCTTTGAATTTACTGCAAAAAAAAGAAAAAAGAATTTTCCGATATTATAACCGTATATTAGAGGGATCACAACGAAGAAAGTTCGTTCGTAAAAGTGTTCGTAAATAAATTTAAAATAAAAAAGAAGAAAATAATAAAAAATAAGGTAATTTGTAATTTAAGTCACCTTACGGAAATAGTATTCTCACATTTTAATAAAGTGTAGCCGAGGTGGATACGAAAATAAATTGTTTTCTCAATCATTTATATATTTTAATTATTTAAGAAGTTTCCACGGTACGATAAAAGTAATTTTGTAATTTTGTAATTTGCCACTGTAAAATTATAATATATAATTTAAATACTTTCATGAAATACAATCATAGAGATATTAATACGAATAATATCAGTGAAATTTTATTCGTCTCTACAACATTGCATACCTACAAGTCTAAATTATCCTTACATAAGAATTTCACTCGTAAAAGTACAATAGTTTACATTCTAATTTAAGTCGTTTACACCCACAACATGCTGAATCGAGTATTTTCATTCTTGCTTCTGCCGACTCTCTCTCTCTCTCTCTCTCTCCTATATAATCTCATGTCATTCTTGTCTACTTTTTACGTGATTATTCTTACGTATTAACTATAAAAAATACTTCTATTCATACACACACACACACACGCACACACACGCACACGCACACACATATATGTATGTATGTATGTATAAGCATATATGAAAGATCATTCAACTTCCTATTACAGTAATTAATCAATTTATGCTGGCATAACAATTTATATCTAAATTTTACTTTTTTTACTTTTATTTTACTTTAAATGTTGCTAGCGTGACTGCATTTTTTTTTTTTTTTTTTTTTTTTTTTTTTTTTATTTTTTTATAATACCTATTACATATAACATACATTTTCAATAATACCTATTACATATAATATGTGTCTTGTAGATCAGTGAATAAACATTGAATAATTTAGTACGAAAACTATCGATAATACAAAAACGAATATTTTTTCTTTTTTACAATCATCATACAAAAAAAAATATCCAGAATTATTTAATCGTAAATTCTTTAAGAAAATTGTTTTCACGTTTCAATAAATAGAAACGTCTTAGTTGATCGTCCCTAAGGTATATAGTATTTGAACTATCAAAGCCCTCAGATAAGGGAGGAAAAATATTAGACATTTGTAATTTATAGTGACTTCGACTTTGGTCTAAAAACTACATGGATAAACATCGAGAAAGAGAGACAGAGAGAGAGAGAGAGAGAGAGAGAGAGAGAGAGAGAGAAAAGTAGAGAGATAAAGATAAGAGGATAAAGACACAAAGCGAGGTGTTAAATGCTTCGGAATGTATCTTATCTAGTGTCGTATAAAATTCCAATATCTTGCAAAATATAACAATTAACTTTAATTATTTATCCTTAATAATCATTATATCGCTGTTTATAATAATCGATGCTAAATTGTACGATGTCATATAATAATAAATAAGAATAATAAGATAAATCTTTATAATATGCATATAAGTAGTATATAATTCTTATAAAACAAATGAATTTTCTTTTACATAATTTTAGTGTTTTCTTTTAAAGCTGAAAACGTAATTTTGATTAAAATATAATACTGCCTCGGGTATTCTGATATATAGATGGAAATATTATTAAATGCAAATAATAATGAAAATCGAGGCTCCTGTAATTGTTATTACTTTGCTATGGCTTACTATTTCGCATTACTATTATAATTATTATTACATTATTATTAGAACTCATTATTATTTCATTGCTACATTGTTTATTGATTTTATTATATTTCATAACTATGGAGTTCCATCCTGATAATAAAAACAAAAGATAGTTACGATGATTGATAAGACGTATCGTGGCAAATGTATGTGTAATAATATAACATTAACGGCATTTAAAGCCATAATGCATTCTCTATATCTTGGAGAAGTTTATTAAAGTGACAGGCAATTTAAATAGAAACATTTAACTGGGATATGAGCGAATAAAAATTGCTCGGTTAAACGTACTGTGCTTGACAAGAATGAATGACTGCATGAAAAAAAAAAAAAAAAAAACGAGTTTCAAAAGCCTTTTTATAACAAATAAAATACTCGTGCGACAACAAAAATCTCCGTACAAAAAGTACAATTGCCTTCCTTGTTGGACGAGTGTGAATCCCGTACTAATAAAAACAAAAGCAAAACAAAAATTCTTTATTCTTATTTCCCAGAGAAATAACATTTTAATTATAATAGTGAGAAATTCGTCTTTTAGACGGAATATCGTGAAATGTTGGAAATAAGCTTTCATATAAATGGTGATATTATTTTAGTTTTTCATATAATGCGTGACATTTATTTTGCAATAAACGAAAAAAAAAGTCTCTCTTAACGTAAGTTAACGTGATAGAAAAATAAAAGTAAACAAAAACAAAACAAAACAAAAAACAACCTAAACAACAAAAAACTAATATTACACAGATTCCGATGCGAAAGAATGTCTCGCTATGTAATATCGGAATATTCAATACATGCGTCATGTACACATACGTCCACTTATGGTTGGTTAATTATCATCATTATTATTTAAATAAATATTAACAGTTTAATGAGAGGGTATGCATTACGAAAGATTCGGAATGTTGCTCGACGCATACAAATCTATCATAATATATTTTAGTTGTGGGTGAATTAAAATTTCCTTACGTAGGACATCGGGATTATTATAAATATTGTACATAATGGGAATGGTAGTAATGAAAGAAATGTTAAAACGTTCGTAATAGAAATGACTCCTTTCTAAATATACCCCGAATATATATCGTTAGACATCATATTTATGGAAATAATCAACAACTTCCAGTTAAACGTCTCTTTAGCTGAAAATAGACATCGGGCAAACTCCCCTCCCAGGTAACGGCAAACCACGAACTAATAAATAAGCGATTGGCCCGAGGAAAGAAAAGTCCCGCGGTCTTGTTAAGATTATTATTTATTTGTTTAGTTTTATGGGATATAAATGCAGGAGCCGGCGATTGGGGCCGAACGAGTCGAGCGTACGAGTCAAGTTTTATAAGCTATTGAGCAAGTGTTTTGGAGTGGAGCCACGCGCGCCACAACATCATAAATAATAAGAAAAGCTCGTGTTTGGTTGAGGTCGGGCTACGAGCTTGGAGAAAGCGCAAAAATGCGAACAATCCTCGGCCGCTTGTGGATTCAGCATTAAAGCGTAACGGCAATGGCGTCGACGCCCCTAAACAACTATTCCGAAACTCAGCGAAACTCGAGCAGAATACGGCGGACTCGAGTTTCTTGCCTCGGCGCGCCGAAGTCTCCCGAATAAAATCTAATCTAATGGCAGAGGCTAATGCGCGTGCCGACGGAAGGGAGGAAGGATCGACATTTCCGCCATCGACATACGTATTTGCTTTTTCCATTGGAACCGCTGAATTGCGAATAGGCAGGTGCTCAGCGGCTTATCGACTTATTCCAAGTTTATTCCAAGTGTGGCGCGCCGCTGTTTGTCTGTCTTCACCACCTCCGCTCCAACCCCTCCCCAGCCACCCAATGGGCTTTTTCATGGGGAACGTGGGTGGATTCGATCATCGGTTATCGCGGCGAATTTGAGGGAGACTCGCTTGGCCATAAGAATCGGAAACAAAAGAGAAATTATGAGATTGTAGCGCTGTTATGCGTTCACTTACATTTCACTTCTTTCCGACCCACTGACTCTGCTTACAATTAAAAGTTTCTCAAATTTTTAAGCGCCAATTTTATTTGATCGAAGACACGATTGGTACACCTCTCTCTCTCTCTCTCTCTCTCTCTCTCTCTCTCTCTCTCTCTCTCTCTATGTAGTAAATTTATTATCTGAATTTTGACTTCGTTTAAAGGAGACTGGTATCTTTAGGAAAAGCAAGACGATCATTTTCAAGTCACTTTTATATGCTAAAGTATATATT
>NW_011948418.1:4987-115202 GCF_000503995.2 Ceratosolen solmsi marchali
CGGAAGAAAATTTAAGTAGTCTACTTTAAAATACCTTGGACTTAAATACTATTGCAGTAAAAATAGCCAAACTAAGTCTAATATTCTCAATATAATCCTTCGCGATGATTTTAATTTACGATTTCACAAATGTCTTGTAATATTTACGTTTTATGAAAAGATTTTTTAAACGTGAAAAAATGTACAAAAAAAGAAAAAAAAAATTAAAAAAAATAATACGAATGTAAATATTCGAGTGAGTAATGATATTATTTCATTTAAAATATGCCACTATTTAGAAGGACTTGTTTTGATTAATTTCATTAGAGAATTCAGTAAGTTTTTGCACTGGATAATTTACAGCTTTGAGAATACTTTTTAAATTATAAATTCATGCATTTCGACGATTCTATAGATTATTTTATATTAAAATATACATGCGTGGAAATAAGTATTTATTACAAATATATTGATAACAATAGCGAATAAAATTTATTGCACACAATTGGCAATTGAATTTAAAAGAAAAGCTTTAGTAATATTAAATATTATAATTTTAACTATATATATATATATATATATATATATATATTTATATATATTACTAAATTATGAATTTGTACTTCTTTCTTGAACCATTAATTAAAAAAGAGACAAAATATTTTATCATTATCTTTTACATTTATGATAAGCTACATTATAAATTTATAACCATGAGTTCATAGACTTACAAAGTATAATAACTCATTATTTGTAATGAAAAAAAAATCTTAATTACATTGTAATTGTTATGAATGAATAAATTCAAGTAAATTATTCATGTGGACTTAATCAACTAGAGTTTGATTGTGGAATTTTACAAGTTCCTGTTATTACCGATTCATGAACGGAGAAATTACTCTCTTACGTTGTAAAAGTAACGCTATTAAATTACTGTACAAAGTTGTATTATTAATGAGTTGAACGTGGAAAACTTGTAAAGCTTTATTAAAAAAAAAAAAAAAAAAAAATTAAATTACAAAGAGTGCGCAGTAGCGAGATTCGGTGGCGGTAGAATGTAATTAAGTGTAGTACCGACAAGTTTGACAAGTTTATGCAATGTCGATAATTCATAACAAAACCAATAATTTAATTTACACTGCTCCGATCAATTTTCAAAGCACTTCTCCCGATGCCATTGGCAACAGCATTGTTTATTCGCGTATTGATACATTTGGTGAATAATAGTTACTCGACACTAGCCTCGCATACTCATATTCTTAATCCAGACAAGATTTGCAAGAAGAAAAAAAAGGCTCGCCGAATTGAATTGAGCGATCGGTACTACTACCGAAAAGAAATTTCACGAGGAATCGGCATGAATATCCAAGAGGACGTCATTATAAGTCCCTCGATCAACAGAGAAATAAAATCATCCCCCGACGCGCGATTCTCGTAACCCTACTACTCAACGCCGGATTTTCCATTCAGAGCTTTTAAGGATGTGGGTGTGGCGCAACTTTAATATTAGCACTCCGTGAAACGAGGCTCGTGTCGGTGAAAAATTAAAAGAACTTCCGGGCCATTTTTCGCACAGACGAGTCGTCCCCCCAGTCGCCGGAGGTGCGGGGTGGAAAGAGGTTGGGTGGGTGGATGGTGATGGCGGGGGAGGGGGGGGGTGGGGAGGGGAGGGGATGGGAGGGGGGAATGATATTTCCGACTGCTGTGGCTGGCTTCTGGGCCGAGGGGCTGAAAAACTCGTGTAACTGTCGGGGCGGGACGACGATGACGACGACGACGACGACGACGACTAAGCTCGCCTCCGCCTTCGCCTCCGCCTCCGCCTCCTTTCCTTCTTTCGCTTCTGGCTAATTTTGTCACTTCTCCGAGCTGTCGCGCTCCTCCCGAACAACGGATAAAGTTCGGCGCGAGTCGAGGCGGCGCGATGGCGCGAGGAGCTTCAGAACAAGTTCCGACAATTTTTCAGTCACTTGCCACAGGCATCGACCATGCTCGGAGCTTTTAAGGCCTCCTCGCGCGCTAAGCCCCACGCATCCCTCAGTCACGTACCTTTTTCCTCAAATACTTGCGGCAGTCATATTCAAACGAGCAAACTCGTTATTCAAGTACAGCCACGAGACGAGGCAATTATGAATATCGCAGCGACTGAATATTAATTAAATCGTTTTAGCCACTCGAATTGATTCTTTACCGTATGAATATTTGATGAAAGGTAAGCTTCTTACTTTAATCGTTAAAGCAAGGGATACGAAGAGCAAAGACAAAAAACACAATGAATAGAAGAAATTTGTAGTGCCGAAAGCTCGTTACATGTAAATCATTTTGCATTACATAGTTCGTTAAATACAATCTTACCGTTCAAAAATCCTAATCCCCTTTCCATAAGAATTTATAAATTACGAGTTTATCAATTTAAGCGCCTCGTGTATTATTCATATTTTAACGATCTTATTATTCAATAAGCTGGTAAGTATTTTGGAAAAATTATTCCCAAGTATGTAGAAAATTTTGTAAAAATTGTAAAAAAATTTCACTACGCCTTTTATAAACTTCCCACCCAACTCCACCATTTGCATTTGGATTACTGCCAACGATACATCCAGAATTTTCATTTGAGACTTTCAAGTTGTACTTTCATGTGCTAGCAGGTCAGCAGGATTCAGCAAACTTCATTATTAATCTATCGCGACGAATCCTTACCTCGTACATATTATTCGTGCCCCGGGCGATCAAACGCGTAGGGAGGACAATATTTCAACACGATCTTTCAAAAATACGCATAATATGTCAATTTGTGACGGCTCGGATCATTCAAAATCTGCGGCTTCGTCTTGTCAGCGCTGGTCACCTGTGCATCCGCCAAAAGGTGGTAGCGCCGTTACTCGAATTCGCTCGAACGCCGAGACTCGAAAAGTAATGGCCGCGCGGCCGTTATCCAGGTTAGACTTAACCCAAGTTCGATGCTCTGCTCTCTGAGGAGATGCTTTGGGCTTTGTCGGCCGGCCGAGTTTCCACTTCATCCACGGATTGGAATCGCAATACGACTCGTCCAACCTTTCCGCGTCCAAAGCCAATTTATATAGTTGCGACGCAAAAGGTGCTTTACGATCTACAGAGCTAAATCACGGCGACTTTTCCGTCTCATCCCTTAAGCACAATAATCAAGGCCATTCGAAATTTATTAATTTCAAGTGTAATTTGTCAATGGCATGTTATCTTGTCATATAGTTCCGGCTATTATGCGATAGGATTAACTGCATTACGAGAACAAGGCCTATTATGTAATATAATTGTAAGAAGCTTTTAATATCATTAATGTTAATCAAATCAATTTAGCGTATTAAAGGAACTACTCGGTATATCGTTATATATCATAATTATTTCATTTTACTTTGTACTTTTCAGGGGCAAGAAATTTTTTAAACTACTTTCGAGTAAATTAATACTCTTAGAGATTTTTTATTTTATACAAAATCAATAATCTCATACTCCTGAATGTGTAGATCTGATTATAATTCATTTATACGACGCCATTATATTTATTAATTATATAATAAATATACTCGTCAAATTATGACGAAGTTTATAACGAATGAAATAATTATAATGAGAAGAGATATTGGATAATTTCTTATGATATCGAGTTGTAAAACTCGAGAGAGAGAGAGAGAGAGAGAGAGAGAGAGAGAGAGAGAGAGAGAGAAAACTGGGAAATAAAGTCTTGTTATAATAATAAGGCTAGTAATAAATTTTAATAAAAACTTTTTTTACAACTACTATAAAACAGAAATCAAATTTTTGTATCTACAGATTGAGTAGAAATACGATATAAATGTGTTAAAAAAAAAATATATATATATATATATATATATTATAGTTTTTTTCCAACAATAACTTCCTGTCGCTTATATCTAATTTTATAGCCGATAGTTTTGATTCGAGAGGCTTAGAGATGCTGAAATAATTTTATTAGTATGACAATAAAACTTGCTATTTCATACTTCATAACTCAACCATATGACATTCGAATTATTCTATCTAATACAATTTAAATTGCATCATGCATGGTTATTGACCTTTGCTGTATTATTCATGAAGAATCTCCGCATCAATTGGACATTAAGAACTATTTTATCAACTAATGTGAAAATGCCAAATTCTTATATTCTAAAAGATAACATTTAATAATAATTTCATGTTCGGTTATTCTTCATCGACAAATGAATTACAATGTCGAGCTTCATATATAAATACAAGAGTTGAATGCATTTGACTCCCATTCGAGCGCAATATGACAATAGCGAAGTGACCAGCCTAACCTCCACATGTACAAATACTTTGCGATTACATAAGCTTGACACGTAAGAAAATCCGTCGTATCTGCCGTGCAGACGCGAGCATTAATACCCGAGAATTCATTAGGTACGTGTCGGCAACACCATCCCCAAGGAATCGGGACGTATGTTCAATTTAGCCGATACGTGCAGGTCTTCGACGCGGCTACTGACCACCATTATCATAAGGGGAGTGACTCCGATAGACGTCATTGGGAGCATTTGCGAGCGCAGCGGGAGCTGAAAGTCAATTTCGCGAACAATTCGGGGCGCACCAAGTCCTGTCGACGTCCTTTATGTACTGTACCGGCCATCCGGCTCGGGTATCGGCATATTTGTTCCTCACTCGTATCGAATTTTATCACCCGATCTATCACTAACTCCAAGCACTGTCTTTTTCTCTTATCTTTCATCTTTCATCTCACAGAATTTCACCAATAACTGCATAATACTAAATAACGACATTTAGACTTTAAAGTTTGGCAATTTCATAATACTTTTCAAATTATTATGGTACTCAAGCTACTTAATCAATTTTGATTGACGAATAATTCACAGCAAAGATTATTTAAAGCTGCAGGAACATTTACTGGAATATTGCTATAAATTACTATATTATTGTATTTTTCAACGAGTATAGTACTTTTACTCCCTAAAAATTCCCTTGACTATAAGTCAACAAAAATTATAGTAAGATAACGTTAATAATAATAAAGAAATAAATGTTTGTAGCAATATCATTATTTTTTGTAAGCTATATTTAAGTGTAAGCTCGTTTAAAATTACGTTACATGAGTTTTTCTAAGAGAGTCTGTGAGAGAAATTAACGAAGGGATAAAAATGATAGGATTGTTTAATATTAGTTTTTAGTTTTTACACAATTTATCTAAACCAATGAGAAGAACTTGCCAACTCGCCATGTTCATGTAGCTGAAACATATCGCAATTAAGAAAAAAAAAAGGAAAAGAAAAAAGTGAGATAATTTGTTATAAATTATATTTAAATTAATTTCTATATTAATAACATATTTAAAATTAATTGAAAGTATGTCTTAAAATGAAGTATAAAAATGAAAAACGTAGAGGTGAATTGTAGAGCGATCGAGAAATTGAAAACGCTTGTGTTCTTTAAATTGAATTTTGTGTTTTTTCAAAATTAGCAGGCGTGATTGTAGAAAATCTAATTAACGTACATGCTTAATTAAAATTTAATTATCAACATTATTAAAAACTATCCTACACGAATGAAAAAAATTGATTGGCATTAATTCAATTACTTTTAATGTACGCAATAGGGCTGAAAAAATTTTTTCTCACAACATCGTTTACTCGGTTTCCTTTAACGATTTTATAATACACAATTACTTTTCTGAATACTCCAAATTCTTAATAGATAATTAAAATATATAGCTGAATAAAAAGTTATGATTAATTAATTTTAATTCCTATAACAATTACGAGCCCCAATGTTTCCAGTAATTTCGAAAAAATTACAAAATTCATTTAAAATTTTCAATTATAATAAATCCTGTTTACTTTTCATTTACTTTTTTTAGACACTCTATCTTAAAGAAAAGAGCTGCTGAACTTTGCAATTTTATAAAGATTTTTTTATCTTAATATTATCCATTAATCATCAATGAAATTGTAAATAAAAATGAAATGACAATTTGTTTCACAAGAGCCAACTTTTTTAAGAGCTGAAAATAATTAATTATAAGCTCTACCGATTTTTGGTCATGAGTACGGCATTCGTAATCTTGAAAACATATTGCATTTCTAAAAATATCTCTTCAAAAAGGGAGAGGAAAGATTCTTGAATTAAAAGTTCGTCACTTGGAGAAAACGGGATAATGTTGAATAAAGATGAAAGAAGCTATTACTTTACGACTTTTCTACTCTTATCACTTTTGTCACGATGAATAATAAAAAAGACTATATTTATATTACAAATTTTCCGATTTAATAATAATTTAATAATAAGCAAAGTATACGTTACACTATCATTGAGTTCGTGTGCAATGAAAAGAATTTTATTCAATTCAAGCGAGGCAGGGATGTAATGTTTGCGAAACACATTTACCACTTTGTATGAAAATAGTGAGGAGAGAGATACAATTAAGAAAAACTTTATTAAGCTTTCCCTCAGTCGCTTCGCTTTTTCAAGCGAACTACGTACTCCGTGCCCAGACGTGACACTTTTGTGAAAAGAAATGTCGGTAATTTGTATCTCCCTTTGAATCGAGCTTCCTTTTTTCTAAACTGAAAGCTTCTTACTTCGACTTTGCAAAGGCCCGTATAAATACTTTTTTCATAATAATAAAAAACAAAGAAACGAAAAGAAGAGAAAACTTGAGATATTATTTTGCAATCTTTTACGCGTATCATTAATTTTATTTCAATGTCAATATAAATATTTCTTAGTGCTGTCATTCGCAGATGAGATTCGTAAAAAGACAAAACAAAACAAAATACAAAAAAAACAAAAAAAAACAACAACAAAAATTAAAAACTAAATGAAAGCAAATAAAATGTGAGCGCGAGTTGCGTAGGTTCGATTGATATTTCGATACGACGACGATTATCGGTATATTATAAATGGAAAATATTATTACGACATAGCTATATTAAAATTTCAAGGCTATTGCCAATAAAGTATTGCAAAAATATTTTTAACATCGAGATTTAGTGTGCTGTAAAGCGCAGCTCTATAATTAAAATATCTTTAATCGACATCGAGCCCCAAATAACCAATATAACGAAACCCGCTGCTTTCCATAAAAAGCATATTCTCGTTATGTCTGGTCACCATCTGCTATTATCTAGATATCATCGCCTTGTCGGCAAGTTAAAAAGAGAGAATAAAAAGAAGAAAAAGAAAAAACCTACGCCCACGCGAAAAATGCAGCGTCGACTTTATCTAACGCGTCCCATCCGCCTCGATGGGCTTTTGAGAATTCCCAAGACGAAATCACCACTGGACGGTCTTTACGATAATTCGAGACATACGGGGAGACAGAGAATACAGAGACAGAGAATACATAGACAGAGAATACAGAGACAGAGAATACATAGACAGAGAATACAGAGACAGAGAATACATAGACAGAGAATACAGAGACAGAGAATACATAGACAGAGACAGAGACAGAGAGAGAGAGAGAGAGAGAACGAACTAACCATTTAGCTTAGCGGATACTAGTATGCGTTTGCTCCTCTCGCGTCGACTAACCTCTCACTGCTGAGCTTCCATTCATCTTGAGGCTTCTCAAAGTGGTTTCGCCATTTTGCCAATCATGTTACCTCTGAAAGCTAAAAATCTATTTTTAAATTCAATGTCCGTAATGAGAGTAGTGCGTGTAGAGTCGATGAAACTCCTTGAAGCTTATCGCGTTTCAGACCCATTGATCGTTCTTCTTATAAATTGAAAAGTCAACATACTATCGAAGAGATGGATTTTTATAAAATAAGGAGCATTGCCGAGCACTATCAGAACTTTGGAAAATACATGAGATTTATAGACTCTCTCAACAATGTAAGCAGGTGCATTATAAATTATCCCTTATTACTTTAAGAATTTATAAATTATAAGGATATATGGTGAAGTGCCGCTGAACATTCGATCGCTCCTATTGTATTATATATATATATATATATATATATATATATATATATATATATATATATATATATATATTCTCGAGTTTGCACATATTTATTCTTCATAGTTTTGCTTATGAATATCGACGGTCCAATACTACATCCGTGTAGGAACTTTGTACGAGAGAGCGAGTGAGATTTGCACTATGAATTCGCATTTAATGTGTTGGTCCGGTTGCTGACCAGCGTCTGCGCAACCACGTAATGGATACTTCCGACATTGATGTGGGTATATCCTTCCCTGGCTCTGACTCGCTCCTTTTAATACTCTTACCCCCGATCCTGGAGTTTTAGCAGGATTTAAGATGCTTGATAGGCGAACCGTTCGGCTCGAGCGCCCTGGTCTTCCTTCCCCCGAAGCATTTTAATACGATAGCGATTTTACTTCCAGTCACGGTTCAAATTCGCGCTTTGCACATTTTGACGTTCGATTCCAATCGCACAGTGAACCTACGATTTTCAAACCATTTTACCATAAACATTTATATGCACTATCTGCATAAAGCAATATGGTTGAAAGTCTATAATTGCGAAAATAATTATTAATTTAGCAATTATTCTAATGGATTGATAAGACGATGTGTGTGGCTGTGATTATGTCGCGTGTTCCAGGCTCGCTGTTTTACAAATTCAAATCCTTCTTTAACAATTTCCAGCAATTCCATCGTAAAAATTGAGTATTTTTTTATTCGTGTTTGTTGTTTTAAGTAATCCAGTGTCGTTTTTTTCTCTTTTCATCCGCAAATAAATGTCAATCGGCGGTCGTAAACTCATAGCACTCGAGATTACAGTTTAGTACCTGAAGAGAAAGTTACTATCCACCAGTGATAAAATTCTCTACCATCATTGCAGTACTAGATAATTAACGAGAAATTTTCATTCTACGGATAATTTCACCTTTAATAAATAAAGATAAATACTATAATAAATATAATAAATAAATCTTTAATAAATAAAGATAAAGAAAAAGAACGCTCGACATTAAATTGTATCACGTTAGAAAAATCGAATGATTTAAACATACGTTCTAGTAGAGAAATAATATCTCTTGATTCTTTAAAGGCTTTAAATATTTATCAATGCGCAATATATATGTATATATATATATATATATACACACACACACACGCGCGCGCGCATATAGAATGTAAAGCTTGATCCTGTTTAATATATAATCAAGTCGTGTTAACCAGCCAAGCAATTAAACCCCTAAATTCAAGGTTATACACTACTATAATCCATAAATTATAAAGATAATGGATGATTAGAGCGGCTGGGTCAACTTGAAGTGACTTTTTCGCACGCAAATAAAAAAGGGAATGAATAAAGTATTGCTCCGCACTAATCTTAAATCCAAGAAAAATCCATCGCCCCATTATTCGGCGGAAACAATACCGAATTTCACGCCCGAGTGAGCGTGGGAGAGCGCATCGAGGATGTACTCGACGTCACGTGCGTACTTATCGGAAATCGCGCTGAGCCTCGAAAGCCGGAAGCGTAAGAGTCCGAAATTTATGTTGGCCGTAGTGTCGATCCAATCGCCCGGGCGAATTCCGTGAGAGCCGATGTATACGAGCATCGAGGTGCATCGACCTGCTCGTTTTATGCCCAAGGACGTTCAGTGATCGGCCATCGTGCGGACGCGATTGGTCAGGACAAATTGCATTAGTTTTATTATTCGAGTCGCCGGGCTTCCTGTAAGTCAACGAAACAAATTTTCATCAATGGCCGTGCGCGAGTTAGCGAAAACTAGCTTGCGAGAGCTAGCTATCGAGCGACTGGCTTTACAATTTGCCGTGAATTTAACGAAATTTACGCAACGGCGAATGCCCGTACAATTTTCGACGAAGATCGAGGTGAAATTCCTTTAGAAGCCCGTGTAATTTATGGTGCAGGTGTTGTCAAGTGTTGCCAGATGGTGTGGAAAAGCTCGATCGATATGCATTTACACGAGTCCGTGCAAAAATCATATCGCTAATAGTAAGTACGTTATGTACTTATACGATATTAATGAAAATAAAGATTAAGTCATTCGTTGCTTAATGACGCGCAAACGAAATTCCCAACAAAAAATAAGAAAACAATGGTGAAATCAAACCATCGTGAAATCTTGAATTTCTTCTTTTCTTTTTCCTTTTGTTGTTGTTGTTGTTGTTGTTTTTGTTTTTTTGTTTTTTTGTTTTTTTAAACTAGAGAAAAAAACTTTTTCCATATAAATTCATAATTCATACACACTCGTATGCAGAGAAATTCCAGTGAAAGTAATGCAAGTTCAAGCCACGTATATTTGTATAGTGTCTGTGTAATTGCCACCAAATTTTTAAGGACATTCTTATTAAAAATCAAATAATTATCCGTTTGACTATTGATTTTGACGTCTTTTAACGATGGTAAAAGTAAGCCCCGAATAATATACGAAATAAACAGATTGCGCGTCAGTGATATTGTCTGGAGACTTATTTCGAGTCTCGGCTTACTACTTTACAAGATACTTTCTACATCATCTTCAGACGAATCTTACAACAAATGTCAACGGGTGATGTAAAAATGGACGATACGTTGAATGAAATACGTTGAAGCAATGAATTGGTCCAACTATGCTATTATTACTATCACTCGCAGTTGCGTCTCTATGTTTTTGCGTATTGATGACGGTAATTGTTACCACTGACCTCCAAGCAGCAGTAGCATCGACATTAAAAATCGAGAAAATCCGCTGCTCGGGCGTCGTTCGTGGCGGTGAAAATATGGCGCCGTCGTGTCCGGCTCCGGCGCCGTTGCCACCGCAGAAATGACAACGGAAGACTCGAAAGTCAATATGACCGGCGTCTATTATCGCTGTCGTGCCAACCTTCGACGCAACCTAGACACAATAGACAACAAGCGGCCCTTGTATATCCTTATCGCGATAATTAAGGCCTCGGGTCTCTTGGACCTGCCTTCGACGACAACGATGTTCGAGGGTCAAGGACTCCCGCTCAACCCCCTCAAATAAGGATTGATCGATACGGCCGGGGTGACGACTCCACGTACACTCTGCGTCAATTAATAATGGCCGATATTGATAAAATAATCGCAGGCTGTTGTCCGGTGCTCTCGGCTGCCGCGGTGCTTTAAATTTTCACGGCGCCAATTGTGCCAATTGTGGGCGACAGGGCTTGATCGCTTAATTCGACAGGTGAAATCTCGACAGGACTCGAATGTCCTTGCGTGCCTTTAATCCCGACGACTCTTCTTTGTCCATTGCTCCGTGCGCGCTGTTTGCTCGAGCGCGTCGCGTGTAAACGTTTCGTGTGCTAAGGAACGTTTGTTCGACCTCGCAATGGCGCGCGTCTCTCTCGCTCGAATAAACACGCGCAGTCCTATGATTATTCGAGCTTATGCTAAAAATATTGTCGAGGCTTTTTAGAGATTTCGGACATTTGGAGAGTAATATTTATGATCTTGGTTGGTAGTATCATCGCATCGCTCCCAAATTTCAATTTAAATACTTTCATCGACATTATGCTACTTGTCCTTCCATAAATAATTCCGCTATAATAAAGCCTCGTTTGTGTATATAAATATCTTGTTTTGTTATTTCTTAATGGGTAGAGGCAGGTTGCAAGCTCCGTAACGAGCGATGAATTTCATAAAATTGACATTGTTTCCGTGCATCATCGCCAATATTACGCCGTCGAATGTCAAAGACTGCCGAGTTAATAAAATGTGGGTGCATTTATTTTAATTTGCCTCGTTATAAAAGAAAAGTGCCGCCGCTCGTCGCGACAAATTGAAGTGGATATTTTATTTCAGAAGTCACTGGGTACGTAATATTTTAGAAGGAGGGATAAAGGGAGGGAGGGAGGGATGGAGGGTTGGATTCAAAAAAGAAATACAATAAAATACAAGAGCCGACGAAAGGAGAATCGGTGGGCGGGCGTGGAGCGGATTGTTGGCAAGGGCGAGGGAGGGGTGTGGGAGGAGGAGGAGGAGGATGGGGGGTGGGATTGGTGGCGGAGGGGATGGGCTTATACGATGATGGGGGAGTATAGACAGTGTTGGCGTTGGTGGACGCGCGCGCGCGCGCGTTTATGCGTCGGTCGATAGCAATTCCGGTGCGCTTTACCAAGCGAAACAATTCGCCTCGGATGTGGCGCGGCGGCACTTCGATTCAATAGATACGCGCGCCCTGAGTAAATAATACACACGTGGCGTTTTTATAGCCACGAATAGTCCATTATCCTCGCGATCCTTATGACGTCTACATTATAGCCTTGGCGCTCAGTTTGGCCGAATGATGAAGAGAGTATCGTCCGAGCGAGTACACGCGACAGGCAACATCAATCGAATAAAGTGCGAAGCTTCCTTTGCCTCCAGCTGCCTGTCTTCGTCAATTTCGACCTGCACGAGCTTCCACGTCCAGGGATGTAAATTGAAAATTGCTGATTTATTGGTAGAAGACGATCGTGGGCGTAACACGCGCGCTTTTTTTTTTCGAGCTCGATGGGCTTTTAAACTTGGCATTTTAAGGGAGGTATGCCAGTGCGGAGAGTCGGCTACAATTTTTGCGGTCTCTCGCTATCTCTTGCTCATACCTCACCCCGCTTGCCCTTACCTAAGAGACTGCGCCGGCATTAATTTTTACCAAGTGCATACGACTCGAGGAGAGAAAATGTTTTTCTTGAAACAATGTTAATGGTCGACGGAGTTTTAAGATAATATATAACGTAGGAATAAAATGAAACGAATCTCCGTATGTATAATCAAGATTATATTATTCCCAAAAAAAAAAAAAAACAAAAAAAAACAAAAAAAAAAAAAAAAAAAGGAAGAAAATAATCTATAGCTTCATTTTAAGTCGGCACCCTCTCGAGGCAGGAACAATATTCGACAAAACGACAGGATAATTTTTTTACTTTCACACGAGAAGAAAGAAGGTGCCGTGACGTCTCGCCTCGCGACAGACGAAACTCGAGGAAATCCGGCTTATCGTCTTCTTATCGCTTCGATTACTCCGGATTATCAACCGAACGTCCTACTTCGAGTATGCGATCTCTCGACGTCCATCGCACCCCTCGACCTTCCTAATGACGGATTTCATTATTTTCTCGCGCCGTTCCAACGTGCGTAACAATTATAGGGAGAGAGGCACGCGAACTCGATCGCAATCTAGCCGAGTCACGGCCGAGTGGCCGACGTCTGCGAAAGGTACATTTGCTCGACCCGTTCGCTCGCGCACGCGAATTCTCGACAACGAGCACTCGCCACAAGACCTTTCGCCCCATTGTCGATGATGCGCCCTCGGCATCGTCACTGACAAATTAATTTTACACCGAGCAACGAGCTTTCCGTAATAACGTAAGGACCATCGACGAGCTGTCGGGATTGAGGATTAGAGGCCGACTGACTCGAGCCGAACGCTCGCTGAAAAAGATGAAAGATCTCGTGGCGGCACTCGATAATTGGCAAATTTACAAGCCACCGGGTCCCTTTATCGGGAAATATTAAAATATTGCCGATCATCGTAAGGCCGCCCTCGCGCCACCAGCGAATAAAAGACGTTTGGGGCACCGAGTGGCGGTTATCCATTCTATCGTAGGATGAAGGAGGAACGGCCGCGGTGAATCGGTTTGTCGTGTCGCGATCGAGCTGCGAGCCCAGGACAAAGGAGGAGATAAAAACGCCCATCGAGTCGGATGAGAGAGTGATGGGGTAAGGTTCCACTGTCTCTCTCTCTCTCTCTCTCTCTCTCTCTTTCTGAAGAAAACCCGCTGCTTTTTGGGGCTGAAATCGCATTCGCGCCCATTGCGCCGTGGTTTCGTTATATTATTGCCATCCATCTGGATGAGCGTTGGATGAGCGTTGGATGAGCGTTGGATGAGCGTTGGATGAGCGTTAGAAATACACGCGACAACGCTCGTAATCGGATGGGTTGGCGTGCCTACGGTCCTTATGACGCTGCCTCCTCAGACGGCTGCCGCGACGAGCTTAAGTCGTCGACTTCGCCAGTACCTTCCGTGCGCTGAAATACGACTTTGGCGGGGGCTTCCGTGGATGCAGCCGCCTTGTTTGTCGAAATTGCGCGCGCAAGCTTTTCGCGAGAACCTCGCGACACGTATGAAATTACACACCCGTGGCCCCGTAGTATGTCCTCGTAGTCTACGCTCCCGGAGCTTTTATCCCGAATAAATTATCGGTATACGGGGGAGGAGAAAGTCGCGGAGCGATTCTCCGCTGGCGTAAAAAATGATGGAGCTCTTAGAGTTCGCTATAAAGTCGTGGAGAAAAGACGAGGATCCGCCCTTTCCTCGTACCTAAGTACTCTCCTAGCCGGGGATCTTGCTTGCATTACTTTTTCAATGCGTACGGCGACGGTGATGCGCTTGTTCGGCCAGATGCTATCGTATTCTCATTTGTAGAGGCAATTTGAATGTTCGAGCATTACGGCTAATACGCAATTCTTATTACAATCTCCGAGGGCAATACATTTCCATGCTTCCTATTCTTAATTTTACTTGGATAAATCTCACGATTAAATCCAATCGCTCGTATAATCTTCCATTATGGTCATTGCGATATTACCATTATTAATGGCTTATTAGTAGATATTATTGAGGAGCTCTTAGATTACATTTGCTTTTGCTGATGTTATTACGATTATGAATTTGGCCACACGAACATGCCCATCCACTCCTATAAATGTTAGCCCATCGGATTAGATTAATTAATATTAATGCAAGTGAATGTTGCGAGGAATAAAATTTGTCGTTTGGCAGGATTGTTGAGCGCTAAATTGCAAAATTCCTAATAAAATACACGTATTTTGAAATGTTTGTAACTGTAGCGCAAAATATATGACTGTAATACACGCGTTTAATATCTTGTTGGATCCGTTCATACATACCTCGTACTCCTACACATAATAGTACTATGAAAGTCATAGAAAATACACTAAAGAAGATCTTATCTCGGGAACATGAATACGACACTGGAGTCTATTTCTATAGCTTTCCTCTATTAACTTTACGATATTTTTCGGTAAACATGTCTATATATGTATATGTATATATATATATATATATATATATATATATATATATATATATATATTAAATAAAATGACTGCGCGTACTTCGAATTTTCTTTTCTTTTTTTGTTTTTTTTTTTGTTTTTCTTATAAAATGATTCGTTTAAGTGTTATAATTTCAATTAATTGAATCAAAGTTAGGATAAAAATAGAGTATTAAAAAGAAAAAAAAAAGAAAAGAAAAGAAAATTCGATTATCAAATTTTTTTGAATACTAATGTTACGATTAATGATGAGGTGTCAAGTCAAAACATCAAGTGTCACGATCAGTTATGAAAAATACAAATTTGAAATGACTTGAAATTATTGCCTCGAATTTTCAGAATGTATAACCGACAAATCCATTAGTCTAAAGATAATCTCGTCTAATGAACTAAGGGAGCCGATGGTAAAAGTATAAAAAATTATCGCAATTAATGGCAAGGGGCCGAGTCGAATTAAGAGCTGAAAACGCCGTGATAACATTCGTGATAACTCGTCGCGATCGTTGGGAGTTCCATCAGAATTTGGAAAAGCGAATCAAGCCGTAGGTTGATGGTTGTCGCTGGGTCAAACCCGTCGAGCAATCAGTTAGTTCCTAACGAGTTCCGGCAGACAAGTTCAAGCTAGAACTTACAAGTGGGTCATCGAGTGGAATCGATGGGCACTCGAAAATTCAACTCCCAAGTCCGTTACTCCGAGCTTGATTTTCGCGCTCGCCGGACACTAGGAATTTCCCTTGATTACATTCTCGATTTCCTCGTATCTCGTAGCTCGGCTACTCCTAAACGGTGGTAGAATACTTTTCACAACAGATCTCGCGTAAAACTGATTAAGGTAAAAGGCTCGATAAAAGCTCTAACGGTGCAAACTCTATAATAGTAATAATAATAATGATAATGATAACGATGATAATGAATTCTTGCTTTTCGAAGGCCGACATAACAGTGTGCATTAAATTTGTCGGACAATAAGGCAGAGGAAGGATTCGAGTCGAGGGAAGGATGCTCCTAATGAATTGGCCGGAGAAGGACACCCGAGAAGGAGCAAGGTATCGGGCTCTAATACCTACGTCAAGGGCCGAACGAATGCGTGTCTACTGGGCGTTCCGACAAACACGATAATTCGGAGGTTCGCACACGCTCGCCGGCCCACCCGGATCAATTTGCATAATTTACGAGGCAGCCGTTAGAGCTTTACGCCCGCGAGGCTCATTTCTTTCGTCGCCTACTTCCGTTCGACCTATTATACCTAATACCTAATTCCATGATTTCTTTCTTCTCCTTCATCATCATCTTCTTTTTTCATCATTTATTTTTGCTTCTTTCCTTTCTTCTTTTTATCTTTTTTCTTTTCTTTTTTTTTTTTTTTTTTTTTCTTTATCGGACACCGAGGCTCGTACTTTTAATTGTTTGCAATTTGCCCATTGGTCGCGCCTCGAATGTTTACAAACGATGAACGTAAATAATAATACGGCTATTACTTGGCGTAGATTGACCTAAGATTTGTCGTAGTAAGGCTCGAATTACTACATGCGCTTCTCCTCGTAGGACCCTACTTACGTTACTTTATAAACGTCGTTATTCCGTCCAGGAAATATTCCATCTTAAATGATCGAATGCGAATAAACTTGTGATTTAACGAACCGTTGCCAATTACGAGATTCTCGGAATAATTGATGTGAAAGTCCGATTTTTGTCAAAGAGTCCATTGGATTTCGTTCTCTTTATCGCAGTCATAATTTAAGTACGTAATGTCGATAATTATCGATCGTCATCGACAAAAACTGAGCCTAAACGAATGTTTAAGGTAAGGCATTCGGACGATTGTGGAGGTAACATCAATTTATATGACCGTGAATGAGCTTCGTGCCACCTTAAATGGCAAAGTAATTTAATTAATCAGCTATTGGAAAAAATGATTCATTAAAGGCTTCCCCGCGTTAATAAATGGCCGAGTTTGCCGCGTAGGATAAGAATTATTCTTTAATTAAGATTGCTGTGTGATCTTGGCAGTTATATAAATTTCGCTGGCATTCCCCGAGGAGCAACTAAGCGACACACGATACGTTTGTAACGGAATTTTATTTAGCAGCTTAATTGCAAAATCAAGAATATTCTCGGCTCGAGAAAATTCACGTTAAAGGCAATTTATCCCTCGCTATATTCTAAAAATCTTTTGGACTGCCATCGCTCGTGGACCTCGTATCGGAATACAAAGCAACGGACAATGTTCTATCGTGAAAGAAAAACAAGATGGATTTATTATAGAAGCATTGGGCTCGTATGTCCCGAATAATTTGCATGCGTATGTAAATGGCTCGCGGGGGCTCAAAGATTGATAGGATTGTCGCGTAGTGGCATTGGTGCGACACAATTAGCCTTGCACTTCAGTTTTTCCATCTCGAAAAGTCAATTACACAATTTCAAAAACGCAGCGGCATTGATGCCCTCGAGTCGCTCGGGCGACTGCATTTTTTAAGTCTTCCTGAGTCAACGAGGGTGGTCGTAGATCGAAGGAGAACGGGGCAATTGGTGGGCGGAATCAGCGGATGCGCGGGGTGACGGATCTCCGGGAGGGGGAGGGGAAGGGGGAGTGCAGCGTTCGCACCTCGTTCGCCATACACGAACGAGAATACCATTGTGTCTGAACGAGGGGACTGAAGAGGAGAATCGAGAGTCACGTTTTTCCTACATGCTAACCTCCCGATTTCTCCTCTTGCAAATATATATATATATATATATATATATATATATAAATATATATGTGGACTTTTTATTAAAAAAGAAAAATGTTTTACCGAATTATACACATACATTGCATTATTAACGGATAAATTTATTTTATAGCCTATTGCTAATTGCTCGTTATTTGTCTGTGAGATTGAACGTAATTAACGAATTGAGAGAGTAAGGATAATAATCTATTGACTAATAATTAAATAAATTAACTAGCCAATAAATCAACCAAATAATAAGTTAACGTTTATAAATAAAATCGAGAGATTTTTACGCGTCGGTAATTCGATTAAATTGAAATATCACATTTCCGGCAATAAGCAATACGATAATCCACTGAGAAAGGATTGCATAACTTTGTCGCCTGGATCACCTGGCACAGATCATCTGGCCTTTCTCCGAGACGTGTCCGCGACCGCTCGTATCAGTAGTTCGACTCACTGGTTTCGATAATTCGTTTGATCGAACAGGACGCGAGAACGAAGTGCGCAGACGGTGGAAAACACGTATGGTATGGTTGGTTATGGACGAGTTATAGCCTCGGCGTGAAAGGCTCCGCACTTCGACCGGGAGACGTAGAGTCGTTGCCGGGAATCTTCACGATGGAATCTCCTCGGGACGACGCAAGGCCAATGCTCGGGCACGAGCTGAAACAAAATCGCAAGCTCTTATCTGTGGGTGGGGTCGAGGGAGCGGGCGGCCCTTCCCCCTATCGCCGCGACAGCTCGAGAACCTCGATTGTTCCGTAGGCGGAAAAAATAACTCCTCAAAGGACAAAGAGTTAACGCGCCCGGCATCAAAGCGATGCGCCCGCTCGCATTATTCCCAGTATCGCTTATTCTCCCTCTCACTCCTCTTTAACCAAGCGGCCGTCCTCCTTCGTTTTAACAAATTGGATTGCCGTCAGTCCGGTTCGCCTTTGCTTCACCGGCCCTTATCGCCTCTCTCGATGCTGCCCAGCGCACCCAATAGCGCACCTTACCAATCTACCTCTCTCTCTCTCTCTCTCTCTCTCACACTCTCCTGCGACGCGAAGGAAAAATTATTATCATCGATCGCGCTTGCGAATTGCTCGACCTTCCTCCTTCTGCCTGCCAATGGGCTCGCGCGACGAAAGATTTTTACGACACAACCTCTATCTTTCTCCCATTTGCTCCAAGCCAAGTACGTGCTTTGAGTATATTTTTTAATAAGCTGCGTTTATTGCTCGCGTTAGATATATATTTTTTTGTTTTCACTTTGATAGGATCCTCCTGTCCTCCCACTATAAACTACCATCGTGAATGGGCTGTCGAGGTGGAGTCACGTATTTTTTTTTCTATTTCTGTTTTTAACAAGAAATTTGCGAAATCGATATTATAGTAAATATGATGAATGTTTTTTTTTTTGTTTTTTTTTGTTTTTGGTACGGTCGTATCATGTCTAGGAATACTTTAGTGAGCGACGAGGGTAGAATTAGTACGACATGTTAGAGAGCTCGAATGAAGAGAAAAGAAGTATCGATATACAGTGCTAAAATAATGATGTAAGTAATAGATGGGGGAAGAAGAAACAAGACTAGACTATAGAAGCGGTAGGGAGTGATAGCGATAGAGAGAGGGGGGGGGGGGGGAGGAAGGGAGGGAGAAGAGCGACCGACGTGTCTTGAGCACATTAGATAAGCTCCGTAGCGAGGGTCAGACGACGAAGCCCTTGTATATCGAGACAACAAAGGAAAACAAACAAAGCGTGGGTATGGGAAGGTTGGATTAGAAAATTTAAATATACTCTCCAAGATTTTCGATGCAAATGCGTTTGCGAGCCGTTCGAGAACATCGCGGTAAATTTTTATACAAATGTGTTGGAGCATTCGAAACATATCCGTGTGTTATGGATCTTCGCGTTTATACCGATGTTTGTCAACTACTGATAGGGAAATTGAAATTCCCTGTCGCGATATATAAAAAAAAACAAAAAAAAAAAAAAAACAATAATAAATAATAAGGGAAAAGCGGAGGAGAGGCTTTCACAACGAGGATAATACACCACACTTACGTAAATGTGTACAAAAAAGCGATTCCTCCATAAATTGCAGCACTCGAGTTCTAATTTATCGACTTACAGCTTTTTGCCTTAAAAGTAAACTTCACTTGTTACAACTAAAGTACTTCTTTAATTAAAATACTAAGGCAAAAATAATAAGCATTGACAATCTATGCTTAACATTATTCGTACTATAACATTTATATCTAAAGTGTAATTTACATAAACGTACGCTCGTTTTAAATGCTACGGAACCCATACACAAGTATTAAATGAGGCTAATAAATTTCAAATTTTATAGGGATATTTAAAATGTCGGGAAACTAATACAAAATTTACATTCATAATTGAGCTGGTAATTGCAACTAAATTTACCATATACTTTTAAGCTTTAAGGTAATATAATAATTAATATAATAATACATTTCTTTCAAATCCGAATATAAAGTAAATTAATTAGCAAATATTGCAGTATATAATCATTAATCTAGAATTGTAGGCATAAGTGCGTTATATATGTTTAAATTTGATAAAAATAAAGAAAACCTTTTTAATTAAAACAGTCGTTTTACAATTATAATGATAATGGTGAAATTTTAATATTACAAGTTAAATTCCTTTGATTTTCTTATATATATAAAATCTTATATATAAATCCTATATACAACCCAAGATACACAATCAACAACACCTCCATTAAATATTATGCCATTAAGCCTTTGTCCCATCCTATTCGTCTTTCGATTCTCAATTAATAAACAATACAATTACTCTTTTCTTTTTGTTTTTTTCTATTTTTGAATTTAATAATAAACTTGAATAAAAAATACAGTGTATGAAACGATATTTGTGCTGGATTTATTGTGTTATTAGGAACAGTAATGTTGAAAAGTAAAAAGTATCGAATCAAATACTTATTTTTTAATAAATTAACTGGACAGTAGCAAATAGTATACATTCTTCCGCTCCATTCGATCTCCATATCTTAGCATTGATTATTGGGCAAAAAAGTGATTATGGCTAATACATGGGGCGTCGACTGTACATGTTATTTATTATTCGTATTGATTTGTAATGGTTGAAATGTTAAAATGTTCGTATATCGATGGAAAATCTACCTGACGTGAAAACAGGCTAACCCGAGTATATGTCGGGGTTGGTGAAGCTTTGCGGAGAGAAATATTCAAACGATAGGCACACGTATTAATAGGCAGAAGAAATGATTGATTTGGCGTTTACGTTAAAAGCGCCGGCGGCTCGGCTAATTGGAATCGTCGAAAGTGGAATACTCAAAGGGGGAAGAAGAAAGCTTTCGACGTCCAAATAACGCATGGAACTTGAGTTGAGCGGCAACTCGGCGAACAATTCCGCGGAATGTAGTCGTCGAGCGGATTCTTGATATTTCACTCGGCCGAAGTAAAGCGTGGCGATCGCCGGGAGGAAAAGAAGGAGGAGAAGTAGGATGAGGAGCTGGAGGAGAAGGTGGAGGCTCGATCGAAATAATCCTCGGCAAGCTCGGGACTTCCGGCGCACGCACACGCCGAGGGATTAAAAGGCCGGAAATAATCTCTCTCCTCGCGTGCCGCGCATTCTGCGTGCGTGCATCATTTGCATCTTCCACTTGCGGGTTTGGTCGCTCATTAAGCCGCTTAATTATGCAATGATATTTACTCACGGGCCCTCGGATTCATCGGTGGCCTTTCTCCGACCGCTTTTGAATGTAACGACACGAATGCGTTTTTCGAGGGATTATAATTGCGTCGGGAGAGTGATTGCACGGAACGTTTGATTCCCTTTACAATACACGGCGAGGCTATTGAGTCTATAAATTTATTTTGGCGTGGATAATGAGAGTTTTTCACTTGCCGCCTTGGCGAAATCACAGCTAACGAGTAACCGATCTGGGGATTATCATAAAATTACAGAAACTTCCCGAATTGAAATTAATCGCTATTATTAATGTCGCTTTATATAGGGACGCGATTTCGGAATAGAGTGTGCGCATGCGTGCAGGCGGACGTGCACGCGTCGATAAAGAAGAACGGTAGGCAATGAAAAGCGTATGATTTTACTTGCGTAAGCATTAAATCGAACGTGCGCCGCGAAATTTCCTAATGGAAGAAACGATCGTCTGTTCGTGGGAGTCAAAAATGGAAAATTTCAAAGAATCCACGACTCTCTTTCATAAAGACAAGTAAATGTTCACCGACCGCTCGACCCTCATTGATTACCGAACTACAAAAACATTTTACCTCAAAATCCCCCCCCCCACGCCCCTATTGTTTTTTTCAACCCTCTTCCCGCTCTTCTTCCCGCACTTCTTCCGGCTCTTCTTCCCTGGCTATAAATCCAGCGTATAACCTCGAGCAGCACTCGAATTCTCAAGGATAACCTATCAGACTATCCTTAATTTCTCTCCTGCGATACACCCTAGCAATTTCACTCGCATAACGAGTGAAACAAAATGCCTTTTCGAGGGACAAGTGCAACTTTTCGTAGGACTTTATCAAGGACAATGTGCGCGTGCACGTACACGTACAAGGGACCGAGAGCGGGAAATCACGTCAACGAGCATATCGTGATAAATTCTCGCTTAATGGTCTTTCATCTACGGTATACAAAATTTATGAAAATTTTAACGTTGACGCTTTTTCTTCGATCTGCCCGATTGATAATGATGGAAATTTTCACGCGCTATAGGGGATCGATACATTCTTTTCATCGAGTCTCTTGAACCTCTTTATCTAACCAATCGATGTAAAAAAAGTGTTTTCGCTAATTAAATAGATGATTAAGTTAATCGGCAGAAAAGTATCAATGGCAGGGGGAAAATATACAATATTTGAAAACAATAATTGAAAATTTATCATACGTTTAATAATGAAATTGTCCTTAATTAGGGAATTTGTTGATTGTTGTGTTGATTAACGTAATTTATTCCCTATGTTGATTGATACAAAGTTTTAAAAATTTGCCTAATAGACTGAATTGAATTATCAAGTGACAAACTGTAGCGTGAGCTTAACAATACGAGTTAACAATAATGCAATTTCAACAAAAATAAATCATTTAAACAATTGAAAGTGTAGTATTATAGGTAGAATTTGTATTATTGAAAAAAATTATTAGGAGCTTTAATTAAATCATATATATATATATATATATATATATATATATATATATATATATATATATATATATATAGACGTACACGATAAAAACAAAGTTAAACTACCTACAATGATGAAAGGCAAATTAACATTTTTATATAAACATTAAATAGACAAACGAATTGTCCTTTAATATTTTTAATCCTGGATACCAAAGTCGTACTGTCATCTCTAAATCGTATTATTATTATATGAATAGGTAATAATGTATTAATAAGTGATCGATACGCAAACTGTTTGATGCATATCAATCGAGTATTTCTATTTCTCCCAGCCAGTTTCCCTCAATTTTCACTCTATTACTTTTACTTCGCATTGCGAAAACAAAGTAGAACGTAACATCGATTCCCGGAAATTGGTTTTTCTGGTTGACTGAATCATGAAACGTGAAAATTTGTTAAATTCTCTGCTCGATGCTCTTTTGGCTCGGAAAATGGGACGAGAAATATTAAAAGATATAATGTAATATTATTTGAAAAATTATGAAGCTTTATACCTTAATTAAGCCGTTTAGTATTTCATAAAATTTTCTACATCATATTAAAATAAATGAAAATAATTGCAACTGTTAATGTCAAATTAGTATTACCAATTTTCCACAACTCTTACTCCTACTTGCATAAGTTAAAATAATAAGGAGAGAAATTTTTATACCAAGTAATTGTCATTGTTGTTTGAAAGCGTCGATGAGTTATTAAATATTACAATTAGAAAATATCATCGTATGAGAAAATGTTTTTGCGATACGTGCGACGATTTATTAAACTTATAATAATGGTGAAGAAAAGTCTAGTACGTTTTTATTAATGCAGTAGCTGATCTATTAAAGCTCAGTTTTAAAATAAATCGAACTCTCGCAAGAAACTATAACCGTATACATCATCTATATTTATTTTTTTTATCTATATATATATATATATATATATATATATATATTATTATATCTATATATATTATCTATATTTATCATTATTTATTATTTTCATTTTAATTATTGTATCATGCCAAATTAATTCGTAGCTATGAGTTTTGAGAACGCGAGTGCGAGAATGTTGTGGGAAAAATCTCTAATCGAAGATTATAATTTCAAAGGTTTTACAAGTATCGAGTAACGATTAAACACACATTGTGTGAGATGAATTTCAAATGAGCTGTAGTTTAATTTCAAATTACATCGAGCCCGAAGTATGGAGTACGGTGAGGGAAGAAACGGTATCAAAGCAAAATGTTTGGTAACATCAACGTTTCTACGAGTGCACAAACATCCCATTACGAAGCGCTAAGACAAAGATTAAAGACAGTACTGGAAGGCACGCGCGCGCCGATGTGAAACTTCATTGCGTCGCAAATAGGGAGATATGCCGAAACCCGTTTACATGATAATGAAGCAATCTGCGCTTATCAATCCCTTACACACACCACGCATTGCGTCACCTGCACTGGCTTTCACTCCACTCGGGCACACGACCACACGGGCACACGCGCCAAACCCCTCCAGCATTTTCGCTCACCCCCTCTTTGTCACTCTACGAGCGCGCAGCGCGCGCGCGCACACGCGCACACACGCACACACGCACAAAGAAACAAACACCTGTTCCCTCTTAATCAGTTCAACGCAAATATACGCCAACGCACACGCGCAGCGACCGGTTACGCACAAACGCGCGCGCGCGCGCGCCCATCTACATACGTTGGAGCATCATTGCAGTACGTAGACGTAGACATGAGCACAAAGTCAAATTCGGATACTGATTTACTCACACGAGCACCGCGCCCACGCATATACAAATAATCCTGACTCTCGTATGTATCGTATGTAGTTGTTGGGTGAGGGCGTAGAGTCCCTCTTCTCGTTAAGAGGATTGCAGTGGATCCTTGATCAGAAAGAGCAGAAACTGCAGCTCCAGCCTGATCTGAGGTATTTTGCCGTGTGAGTGACTCGAATCCGTGTATATACGAATTTTGACTTGCCGGCGGCTTGTTTGACTCCGCCCACGAACCCGCAATCGACCGCGTCAATTAGATGCGCTTGTTCCGATGGCACAACATGTGAACAATCGAGCATTATTGCGGATATGTCTGTTTCGAGCTGCCGATCTTAGTTCTCATGTGCACCATTGGGGCCCGAGTATAACGAATACAATTAATACATTGACAACTCATTCGTGCTCTCTCATGGCGCTAACTCGTTACTTGTACTCTCGTGCTGTTTCTGCTTGAATTTGGATACTAATAGGAGGTGAACCATGTGACTTTCGTTAGATTCTCTCTCTCTCTCTCTCTCTCTCTCTCTCTCACTCTCACTACTAAAATCTACGCAACGACTAAATCTAAAATGATAGTTACAATTTTAATTTATATTGCATTAAATATTGTATTATGTGAGTAATAAAATAAGAGCTAATAGACACTCAATTTTAAATTTCAATTATATAATATTGCTCGCTAACTCTTCTTCTTTTTCTTCTTCTTCTTCTAATTGCCTCATCGTCCAGACAAACGATCAAAGTCTATATAGATCGAAAATTATTAATATAAGTGCTGGATTTATTTTGGACTTTTGTATGCATTTGGTTGATTGTGGAAGAAAAAGGTATTGCAATTTTTTAACAAAATAAAAACGATAAATGTTACATTTTTAATGATAATATATTTCAACGGTACTTTGCCTTCAATTACATATTCTTAAAAATACATATTCGTTAATATACAAAATTTTTAAAATTTTTAAATTTCCAGAGTAAATTTCTATGATTTTGGAAAAATTATATTCAATGTTAAGCTTCCGCCTCGTGTAATTAAAAATCTAATACCAATAAAATAAAGACTTCAATTAAAAACTTAAAAATTATGGAATAGATGATAGGTTAAATGAGGATTTTGAGTATCAAAGAAGCTTGCAAAAATTACATTACCTAACGCTGTAAAATTCAAATTATCTTATTGTTTAATTATTTAGCTTTAACTAGTGTTGAATGTCTGCCTACACAACGGCAAATTTTCCTCATATATACATTTGGTTGCCCATGGTTTGATTGTATGTTTGTTTGGGCACGCGTGCGCGTGTCTGTAATTATTCGAGAGAGCTTATGTAGTCATTAATAGGAATTATAGTCGATATCGGAGACGGAAAATTCGACATTGTCGTATGATATATTGCTCTCTCAATGCCGAATATTTGAGGGATCGCGGTATTCGCAACATTGCTAATATATTTCAAACAATCTCATCTCAAAAAGAGGATGCATTATTGCCGATGCGAAAAGTCAGCATGCAAGCATTGGATATTGAATTTTGAAAATGCGTTACGTACGAGGTTGTGCCGAAGCAAGCATTGATCTAATCTAACCTGTTAGACATTATGAAACAACATTGGGACGAATTCGAGATAAAATTTCATTTAATGCAGCTTTCGTTGATGGGCGAAGAAGCCCCAACTGACGAACGCCAAAATCCAAGGGAATATCTCATCTTGGCAGCTTCTCCGATCGCTCAATTACTAACGCCTCCCCCATACACTATCACTTCCCATATAAATGCGAGCTACCTGTGTAGTACAATTTATTTAATAAATACCGGCAGTAGCGGAAGTAGCTTCCTCGCGGTGAAGTTCATAAAGTGAGATGGTAAAGGAGTTCGTTTGCACTCGATACTACGGTGGATCATCATTCAAGGGATAACACTAAACTTTTATTGCCATCACAGGCAAACGCCCGAGGCACTTAACCCTGCCGTAAACTTCAACTTGGCCTATCGTTTTAATGCCTGAGCAGTCGCATGTGTAACCGGACGCGCACACCAGTCATTTCGAATAATGATTTTTTTTTTTTTTTTTTTTTATTAAATTCTTGATGCTTCCCGATTCAGCCATACTTGACGAATAATTTGCTATACAAGGATTTGAGATGGAGCTTTTAGAGGTGGGAGCAGTGAAGTATCTCTATTATCTTTCGAAAGTATTAATTAATGACTTACTTGTTTATTTATTTAAATTGTTGTCAGTTGTTGCGCCATTAGTGCGCAATACTTCAGGATCAATAGAGTTTGTGATATTTAATATTGTTCAAGTACACGAAATGCCGATTCACAATTGCACGAGAAATTGTCAGACGTAATAATCCAAAGTATGATATGATTTTCTAATACGCCGTGGCGGGATATAACTATGATGCAGCCAATTTGGAGAATAATCAACGGACTCTCGAGCCACTTTACAAGATCGATATGTAGAATTGCTTATATTGCCCTTAAGTCCGAGGAAGACAGAAATTGCCTTAGATTTTACGAGGTGAGAGCAATATGAATACTACTGCGGATGTATCGTTTTTGTAAAAAAAAAAAAAAAAAAAAAAAAAAAAAAAAAAAAAAAAACAGTAGACATTGGGCGGTTATTACAATCTATTATTCGCCCGTATACGCGTTATCAAACTAAACAGATCATTAATTTTATTTATCACATGCTACAGAATAATATTGTGTACTACTACAATGTGAATTGCTGAAAGTTTTAGCAGTTATTGGTCCTCTATGAAAATGCGGCCACATTTGAGAAAATTTCTTTAATAACCATTAGAAAGTCGTCGTGAGTAATACCACACGCATACGGCAAATTTAATGCAAATAATAAACGTAATAAATCTGTTTTATGACTATCCGCTTACTTAATTTTCATTTCAATATACTAAGATAACTTATGAGTACATCAGCATATGTGTATGTATACATTATCGGAGCCCGGATATAATTTACTTGTAACCATAAGTTGTACGACACCAATTTTATTTTCTGCATCCACGGGTTCATAAAAATATTTATATTACATTTAATATTGGCCGAGATACGAAAATAAGAAGGATAAATTTTGTGAATTTTGTTTGTGAATGTTTTTGAATGCATAGGCTTTCTTACGTGGGAGTAAATTACTTCTCATAGGCCCGTCAATACAATACGTTGAACAATAAAGAAAGGAATATCAAGAATTATTAATAATAATTAATAAGTTTGAAAAAATGGCTGAATAAAAGAGTATACATTTGAAATACATAATCACGAATGAGTTATAATATTATGTAAATTACATACATTCTTCATATATTATGACGTAAAAGATTAATTTTTATGTTTAATGTAAGAAAAACAAAATAATGAATTACGAATAACAAAAATTTATAAATTCTTTTTCATTTTAACTACAATATACATTGAATCTCACTATAATTTCGCATATCGAGTTTCTCGATAAACCTACCAATACATAAGTAAATAAATGTAAAAAAAAAATTGTATGATTGCAATTGGAATTTTGCATTATATAATATATACAATATACATTTCAATAATGTTAATGATAATTTCTGTAATAATTCTAATATACCGCTAAATAAATAACTTATTTTATCAGAGTTTTTAGTAATAAACATAAATTACAAATTGAAATCTTACGCTTCTTTTATGCTAACAAGTAGAATATAATAAAATGTTTCGCCTAATGAGTAAGATTTAATTTTTTGTAAAAATTATTTAAGAACAAAAAAAATCATGTAATTGTAAAAATGCAAAGTTTTCAAGTTGCAAATTATTATTATTATTATTATAAAATAGTCAGATTAGTTGGGAAAACTTGTATTCTAATCTCTTATTTGTGTACATAAAGGGATAGTGGCTCGATTTCAATTGCGATCTCATCTTTCTGAATAATAATAACTTTTTTCTTATGTTGCTAACAAAATTATTTATAATAATCGAAGGCTAAAGCTACTAAAAATAAAACGAATTTCAGATGAAAAATATTTCGTTAATACGCTAATCAATCTTTTACATATTTCAGCAGATTACTGATTATAGAGTTACAATAATCTTTTTAATATACAAGAATTTCAATATTTAATTTCAGAATGGGATAAGAGATTAATTGCAAAAGATCTCTTTAATCATTTATATTCGCTTCGGGAATATTGTAAATATCTCTCGGAATGGTAAATAAAAGTGCGTGCGTATATAAATGTACTGAAAACATAAACATCCGAACAGAAAATTTCCAATCAGAGCGTTATGTATCAATTCAATTTTGAAAATGTAGTTATCAATATTGACGATTTCGACTGTATAGAAAAGAAAACTAAATATATATATATATATATATATATATATATATATATATATTTTTCGGTAAAACAAAATTTGAGTAATCAATTTATTTGTAAAAATTCATTTTTCTTTGATTCCAGTACAATGTCCATTAATTTATGTACTGTTTGTACATTTTACTAATAATAAAGTTTCTAGAAAAAAATAGTTAAAACAGCATGTATTTATCGACGTATTTCTAACGAATATATGAAGTCACGTGTGTAAGTGAGGCAAAGCTTGAAAAATCTAACATTACAAATGAATTTGTCTGTACGATATTTCTTAATATTAAAATATATATAACGTCGAGTGCACCCTTATATTACAGATAATTTAAAGAAATACTTATATAACTAGAACCCCACGTATGTGAATTATAGTAAAATGCTTAATTAATTTATGCAACAAAGCTCGGATAATAATATCTCTACTTAATTATACATTTGCTTTATTAGCATGTAAATGAATATACAAATCAATAACGATGCATAATTATATTGGAAAAGTTCGTAACGAAATTCTCCGACTGTATGAGCCAAAGGGCCAACTTTCCCAACAAAAGCATACCGCATTTATATCCCAATGAAATAACGAAACACTCGTAAAAACTGTTGGACATTATGACAATGTCAAAGCATAATGGCAGGCATATCGACCTACTGAAACGAAAATCCGGGCTCGAAAATAAAAAAATAAAAAAAAAGAGGAAGCCCGCTCAAATTGATAGAAAAAGTTGAAACTCTCGAACGCAATTAATTCGAGTAATCCGAAAAGTTAACGAGAGCCCGCGCGCTTCAACTCTGCCACTCGCTCGCGTTTCCAATTAACAGCACCGGAGTTTTGATCCGCTCCGACAACACCGGCGATATTGTTCCTTGAACTTTTTAATAGCGACGCTGCTGACGATAGATGGCGCGTACGCGCGCCGCGTGCACACCCACGCGCACGTAGACGTACATCAAAGCAAAGCGCAAAACACTGTGGGATTTTCTCTCTTTGACGCGAACAGTCGCTGATATTTTTCTTTTTTTCTCTTTTTGTTTTTTGTCATTGCTTTTCGAACCTCCAAGTTCTGTCGGAGCAGCGACAAAATCCGTGTCCTTGGCAGAGAAAAGCGGCTGTCGCTAGGCTTATATGAAATAACGAATGCCTCGTGAACATAAAATTGACCGGGCGCATGAAAATGTAGGGAATCGCGGTGACTCGTCATGCACAACGTTTATCGCCATTGCTACTTATTTCGAAAAGGCCCGATAACTAATGTAAGTGTGTGCATTGTTACGTTTCGAGCCATCGGCGACATTAGTAGCGACATTTAATCTACTTACTCGATAATGCATGTAAACCTAGCGATAACTGATGATTCAACGGGCGCGACTAATCATTCTATTGGCAAGCATCGTTACTATTTCTCATCGTCATTTCTTGTATGATATTTATGCATTACAAATGAAAAAGAAAAAAAAAACAAAAGAAATAAAGAAAGAATGAAAAAACAGTGAAACATATTCATTCCAAAAGTGCATAATGCGTACACGCGTACATCACCAAATGCAACTGGTTTACGTTTGTTTTAAATCTCATTACTAATTTCGACATGTCAAATCAACGTGTATTGTATATGAAGGATTTAATTAAATTTGAATAACCACTGTGTGCGCGTGTGCGCGTGTGCGCGTGTGCGCGTGTGCGTGTGTTCCCGTACACATATGAAAATTACACTTGAATAATAATAATAACAATAATAACAATAATAACAATAATAACAATAATAACAATAATAACAATAATAACAATAATAACAATAATAACAATAATAACAATAATAACAATAATAACAATAATAACAATAATAACAATAATAACAATAATAACAATAATAACAATAATAACAATAATAACAATAATAACAATAATAACAATAATAACAATAATAACAATAATAACAATAATAACAATAATAACAATAATAACAATAATAACAATAATAACAATAATAACAATAATAACAATAATAACAATAATAACAATAATAACAATAATAACAATAATAACAATAATAACAATAATAACAATAATAACAATAATAACAATAATAACAATAATAACAATAATAACAATAATAACAATAATAACAATAATAACAATAATAACAATAATAACAATAATAACAATAATAACAATAATAACAATAATAACAATAATAACAATAATAACAATAATAACAATAATAACAATAATAACAATAATAACAATAATAACAATAATAACAATAATAACAATAATAACAATAATAATAATAACTTATTCCTATATAATCATCAATTAATTTCCAGAAAATTCTGATTTTGCACGGGGTGAGCTTACGACTTGTATATTATGTTGATTTTCATGGATTATCTGTGTTTCGATTTGTCTAACGAATAATTGTTATGTGACTCCCCCCTGCCAAAGGAAAAATCCTAAAAGGTAAAATAAGCAAATTTTAATTAAATTAGCAAGAGTTATAAATAAATTTTAATGGGAATTAAATTAAAATTTATTATAGTGGAATGTATAAAATTTAATTTTTTCTTTTTTCATTTTTCTTTTTTCTTTTTTTTTTTCATTTTTATCGTCCATTTGAAATACTTAAAATTACCCAGATAATTTCATTATATGTTGAAATACTTTCTACATTTGAAATGCTTATGTCCGTATATGCAAAACACATTATTATGACCAATTACATAACGTAATCAGCAAAATACTAAATAATAATCATAATTACGGACAATAACTAGAATACTCGACGGTAGGTTCGCTATGAATTTTAATAAGCCAAAGCTGCTTCCCAATAAAATTTAAATTGATTTGTTCTAGTAAAATAACTCGGATTTCTCCGACTCTGTTCGAATTCAAAGAGCATAAATCTGTACACACGATATAAATCATTCTTTTGTATTATATTCCGAGCATGTATATTATGTATATTCTACGTGCGGAATGTAATTTTCCTGTCAATGATTTCTATTTATTTATCTTTTTTTTGTTTTTGTTTGTTTGTTTCATTTTTGTTTTGTTTTGCAGAAGTATCATGCAAATCCTCTTTTTCACGAGCCAAACAATATAAACTGAAAATTCATTTCAAATGCCAATAATAATGAATGTTAAAAAGCTTTATGCTGCTTACAAATATCATAACAAAAATACTGATTTCGTCGTGACATTAAAAATCTATACAATTTTGCCGCCTAGTCCTCTCACTCGTTGTATGACACTCATTTTTGCATTAAATTACAAATAGATACCTTTTTGAATATTGTAACTACGGCTCGTGCAAAAAAAATTTTCCTACTATGTTATGCTTTGAATAAACAGTCTAGACAACATAATCATGCGATGGTAGTGGAGACGATCGATACAGCAGTTCTCTAGCTTCCATCGCACTTTCAGTAATATAGGTTTGCAACAGCCGTTAAAGCTTTTAAATACCAATTGTTTGTTACAACAGCGAACATCAACAAATAAATCAATAAGGGATTTTTTTTTTTTTTTTTTTTTTTTTTTTTTTTTTTTTTTTTAATACTTATGCAATGTGAGTTTATGAAAAATTAATAAATATTTAGATATTCATGAATTGATAATCGTAAATTAATGAGAAATTTTTCATATGCTAAATACAATTATAATAATGTATTGTGTAAATTTTGTTTGCATCCACTGTTTAAATTTCAATAGAAACTTAATGTTTTGGCAGGACTCGCAAGAATATATTTACGCCTTACACGACAAAGCATTGACAATTTGATGTTTACTGCTCTTCTCAGTCGTCGCAATTTTATCTTCTACTCCTCGTAATCTCACTATCGACATAAACATGCTGAAAAATTTGAACTCAAACGTCTGAGATGGAAATGTAAGGGGAGTGAGATTATTAAATTTACCTGATGCTCCAGGAACAGTTTCGCGTACAAAATTTCTATGCTGTGGCAATAACTTGATTCGTATCTTTATGTTCGGCGGTCGTTTAAGCTCTTCGTTGGAATATTGTCAACCGTTGCAGTTGAAATGTACGCGTCTTATAAATTATTATGCATTGCAATTAAAATTTTGTAACAAGATTGTAAAACATTGAGCTATAGTAGGACGTTACTTATGAAATTTTGTACGAACATTCTTTAAAGCAATAATTCGATCGCTGTTAGGATATTATGTTTAATTGCATGATACATATTAATCATCGTTAAGTTAAATTTTTTTTAAAAGCAATGCAATTAAGGAGGGTAAGTCGTACTAAAACGACGAAAGATTTACATCTTATCAAGCAAACTCCCTGAAATTAAAATGTAGATAAGATGTTAATAATTAATTAATATGATGACAAATCTGTTCATCGACCATTTACAAACAAATTCTTTACATATCTTATAATATAACCACTACATTAGCTTTCCTTGCCTAAAACCTCGTATATTAAAAGATATTTAAAAGAAAAAAAAAAAACTAAAAATATTTTCTCGTTATTTAACGAGGAAGTAGAATCTCATCTATAATTATTAAAATGAACCTTTGATTTATTAAAATATTATAAAATCTTATTACTACTGCTACTACTACTATTATTATTATTATTATTATTATTATTATTATTATTATTATTATTATTATTATTATTATTATTATAGTCCACTTAATATTATGTAAATATTTGCTGTCTCATACTCATTAAATCATTAATAGTGAATATAATACCTTGGCATTACATAAACTTCCTCGTATTTAATGAACACGTAAATTTAATTAATGAATTCTTAATTGAATATTTTATAAAATACATTGGCTCCATATTTAGTATTAATAGCCGCTAAAATACATTGTTTTTATGTTTACTTACATTGTTTTTGTCATATGGCTTAAAATTTCATATATAACTTTTAATAGGAATGAAAGTTTAACGTTGGAAAGACACAATATAAATTTTAATTAATTCTTAATTAAAAATATTTTAAAATTAGCAGTCTTATCTAAATTTTACCTTGATTAAAATGAGTAATTTCCTCTTCAAATTCCAAAATTAATTACACGTGAATATTAATTTTATAATTATAATAACAAATAACATTAAGAAATTTGATTAGCTCGTAGTCTTGCAAATTATAATATTCACTTTCTTCAAAATCTCTCTCTCGTCTCTGATATTCATTGCAGGAGATATTGAAAATTATTTACTTGTACGACTTTCGTTTAATTTTCAATTACTTTGAGACTTTTGAGCCAGCGGGTAATATTTCTATTTTATGGCGAATTTGCTCGAATGTACGGTAAAAGGATTTATTTTTGAGATGCGCGCTTTTACAGCAGCTGTGTTCAACTATTTTCAGCCGCGTGCCAAACCATACTGTCGCAAATATTCAAAATATTCAGAGATTTACCATCGAATCTTTTATTTAACAAATAAAGGCCGAAACAATTCAACGAAGTCAATAATAATATTGTAGCGTTAAAATTATTCAACGTCATATTTTATATTTAATATATTAACAAAAGTGAACGATCGTATTTATCGCGAAGGATATTATTTTCCATTTAATTTAATGATTTAATGATTCTTAAAGTATCACACGTTTAACGTTAAATGTGCGGCAAAAAAATAAGAATTATTGATAAGCTGATGCGTATAATATTTATATAAAGTACATAAAGTCAACTGAATGACCATTTCATAAATAGACAAATAATTGGTCGGTTAGTGCGGGCAGTCGGGCAAGTTTGACCGTAAAATAAAAAGAAAAAAAAAATACGATACACGCATTATTCGCAAACGCAGTCGACTTTAACGCGCGGCCATGACAAATGGTACGGGCGTCGTCGTCGGGAAGCTGTCTAACGATTTCCACTCTCGTCGCCCAGGCAATATAAAGTAAGCGAGCTTTTCGCAGCCACACAGTAGTAATTCATAAACATTTCTGCGCCGAATATAACTGCGCGGTGATCGCGAATAATGGGAAGGGACCGAGGCCGGCGACGGATTTTATAATTAAATTTTCCTCTCAAGCCTGCGAAATGCAGCCCGACGCACTTCTCCGGTCCTCCGGCCCATTAGAAATGGCATTGCTCGAGACTAATAAAACGGTACAATGGCCATGTAAAATAAATCCTGTACCTGTACCTTACTCAACATTTCGTCACTTAACTACGATGTCCCTGTGATGGCTGCCTTAGGCCCTCGTCTCGCTCTCGCATTCTCTAATGCTTTATTTCTATTTCAAGGCCGAGCTTTAACTACCACATCGACTCAATGTACCGCAGAGCATACAATTGTTCGATAGATTTGCGCGATATTTCAATTCTGCGTCGCACTATATTGAAAGCAATATCGAGTGAGCGGCGATATAGGTAATAAGAAAAAAAAAAAAAAAAGAAAGAAAAAAAAAAAGGAAATCCACTTACGTGAAAGAACCAATTTTTCTCTTAATCTCATAAATCAGCCGCAAGTAAGTCAGAGACACTCGCTGGCGACTTTCAAGAATAGTTTCAAGGTTATTTGTAAAGATTTGGCCATTGTCGACGTCCGACTTTACACGATGTGAAAAATGGAGTGCGAGTGAGACGCCCTTGGATCCCGCACACTCGATCCCAAACGCACGTCAAAGACAAATATAATTAACTTATAAATCCGTGGAAAATATAACAATGTCGATGAAGGCGTTGGACATTTTCAAGAATAAATGTAATATCATCGGCCGTCTAGCGATTGCCGATCGAACGTGCCATTGTAATAAAAGGAATTCATAAATTCGAGACCCTCGAAGTTCAGCGACAAGCGCATATGTGCGCCCGCACACGACCCTTGGAGAAAGTTCCAAGTTCTCGGCTGGACCTACGTGAAGTCGCGAAAAATAATGCCGAGACGAATTAAGGCGGGACTAAGCTCCTCCTTTATCCGCTTAATATTATTTTATGCCCGTTTCCTGGCTAATCTCTATTAGCGCGAATTACGCGCAAATTATGGCAAAAACGTAAAGCGACCCTAGGGCTTACACGCGAGCCTCTGATTCTCGCTCCTCCTTCATCGTCTTCTTCTATTTCTTTATTTATATCTTTATTCTCGCCCGCCCTTTCGTTCCTTTGCCACAAAATCCGTGGCAAATTTTATTTCTTTTTTTTTTTTTTTTTTTTTTTTTTTTTTTTTGCAACTGTGAAAATTCCTTTACGTAAAACCGCTGGTGGAATGTAATACTCTATCATACAGAGGTTTCCGTTTTAAGGTATTTCCGTATTTTTCCTAAATTTCGGATGAAGAGTTTGCATATATTTTTTTATTCGTCGAAATAATCATACTATCAATATTATAAATGGTATTAGTAATAATAATAATAATACTTTCGTACAATTGATATGCTTTACATGAAAACCCTTTACTGAAAACCCTTGCTTAGTATTATAAATATTAGAAATCAATAGTAGGAAAATGATATCCTTAACTTAATATGGAAGGAAATGAGACACACTATACCCTTTAAATTTGTGTTCAATTCATTAAATAATAATCATAAAATTGTGAATAATTAATTCAATAAATTAATTTATATTAAAAATTGTATATCCTCGAGCATTGATGATAAACAAGTAATTTCTTACAGCACTAATTAGTTTGCAAAACGGCCATTTTTATAATAATTTAAATTACATCTTTTTATCGTACTCGGCAATTTGTAAACCACAAGACTAAGCGATATTTTTCTTCTAAAAGTAGCGTGGAACTTTCAACTAGAAAGTCAAGATTAAAAATTTGATGCTCTAATTTAAATTAGACTTATTTATATAAATTTTACATTCATTTTAATTATTATTCTTTCAGTTCATATACTATGTAGAGACGAGCCTTGCTTGTTTAACATAAAAATAAATTAAAAACATTTTAACGTTAAAACAGATTTACATTTCGAATTAACTTTCTCAAGCTCTACTTAGAGCTTTTTAACTTTTTAACTTGTCATATTGAAATAAGTATTGTATATATAAAGTATGAAGTACGCAAAATGTACAATCAGCTGTATTGCTTAAATGATAAATGAAAAAAAAAAAAAAAAAAAAGTAACTTTGGAAAATTAGAATAACGGTAATTGTACTTTTACGATAAAGTCGAAATTCTTGAGGCTTTGAGTGTTTCAAAACTTTCCATCGTGAAAATATGGTAATTTCTTCGTGTACTCTTTACATATATAAAATAATAAATAGGCCAAAAAGCTAAATTGAATATTTTAATATGATTTTATGTTGAACCGCTAATTAAAAGTTAGACAAGACTTTGGGAATAATAATGCTTGTATTATCATAATTTCAATTATTATGATAAACTCTATTGCCAATATTATATCGTATTATTACTAATATTAAATTTATCAAAATTTGTTTAAAGAGTTGGACAATAGGCGAAGATATTCTAATTTCAACCTTTTCTAACTTATTTATTATTTTACTTTCTAACAAAAGTCAGGATGAAAAAAATTATTTTTCAATATAATGCAAATAGAAAGAGAAGCTTAGCAAGCACCTATTATTAATTTAACATAATCAATATTAGCATATTATGTACATTATTTCAAACTGAAAACATATTGTTGAATATTGAGGGAACGGATACTTTCATGTAAAACAATCCAACGTTGGGTATCTTGTTAGCGTGTACAAAGCTTCAAAGTGTGTAACAGTCTTTATATAATCCGCAACACAGCGAATGACTTATTTTTCATAATAACCGATCGGTTTCTCCGCCCTTGAAGCTCGCAAATATCTCCAAAAAAATCGGACAATGCAGTAAAAAAAAAAAAAAAAAAAAAAAAAAAAAAAAAATAGAAATAATAAATAAAATACAAGCAAACTCGTACATTCGTTTCCAATGGAATAAAGTCAATATAAATTTGCTTTGTAAATGCATGTCCGATTGCCTTGAAATTTTTATAAAGAAAAGCGCTCCCGACCTGCACTTACATTTTTAATAATAAATTAAAAATCATATCAACTACTCATAGCGTAGGAATAAATTCTAAATAAGTCTAAATAACGGCACTATTAATATTATTTATCAAAATTAATGCATAACATAGCGCAGTACGCAGTATGAATAAATTTGATTCTTTGTTTTTTTTTTCTTCTTCTTCTCTTTCTTCATTTTCTTATTGGCTATGTATTGGAAATCAAACTGACAATATTATCATAACGTGTCGGTTACAGCCTCACTTACTCGCACGCACACCATATTATACGGGAACATAAATTATGCAAATCAAAAACAAATTGGTTTATAAAATATTTGAAATATATATATATCTTTGCATGGAGGCACATTTTCCTATAATAATCTTAATTTCTTTCCATGTAACACTGCGGTTACCTTTCTCTCTTTTACGACAATAATCTTTGATTGCATATGATGAATAAATACGTAAGCATATCCCGTACTATACATATAATACAAAATTTATATCAACGGTATTGCTGCTGAATTTTTTAGAAGCGCAAGACGTGCGAAAAGGCGTTACGGGAAAGTGAAATAGATTGCGACTTTTCTAATTTCCTCTTTCTTTTCTTTCAAACTGCCGCCGAGTAAAAGTCGCCCGCGGCACTGAGCGAGCAATACGAAATTGTTCGAACCCTACGAGCCAATGAAATGCGAATGTTTCGAAATTGACAGCGACTTCCACCGTATTGCGTCATATCCGATATGGAATACGAGGCTAATGAACGGCTGCGAAGGAGCTGAGAGCAAGAAAGCACTTTGTGAATTATTGATAGGTGGGAATAAATATGTGACGCAGTATTATGCAAACTATCCTTTTTGCGAATGGAATACTTTCAAATTTATGTCTCATTGCTTAAGCTTATCTATCTAACATTACGTTTATTCGATAATGCAATGTTCCACGTGCTTATAGTCTTCTCTCGCATCTCCTCATCACGGCCCATCATTGGAGAGAAAAATTTTGGAATATTTACAAAAATCACTTCTTATAATGAAATATCATATTTATTATCCCGTTCTCTCTCTCTCTCTCTCTCTCTCTCTCTCTCTCTCTCTCTCTCTCCCTCATTCTCATTATATCACTATACGAGCAAGCCGAGTTGTCAATTACACGTCAACGATGGTTGATCTAATAAACTCAATAGCCGAATGTACGCTGGTATTGTGTACCTCGTATTGTACCCCCATTGACCCCAAGAGAGCAAGAATTTTCTGGAAAAAAAAAAAATTGAATGAAATGAAATGCAGTTGCACATGCACTCACACAGTGAGCGAGGCTCGCACAAAATCAAATGGCAACACGTACGCGTGCGCCGTTTCGAATGTCATCATCTTTAAATTGTGATATGCCGGCAGAAAAGCCAAATTGGAATCGGCCTCGAGTATGATCGAATAAGCATCGTGAGAATTAGCGCGGAAGGACAAGAGGAAGAGCCACGATCCATCCCCACTTGGGCCGAACTGAAGCGAATCCACTTGGCATTAAAGTAGAGGCGCTACTACTAGCGTGCCGAGTTACGCAAGATTCTCAAGAGCAGCGTAACATCTGCCCTTGGCGCGGACTCGTAAAAAGCAAATCGGCATTAATTAAGGAGCACGATGCGAAGTAGCCGCCCGGTGGCCCTTATCAGGAGTTTGGTGCGCGTGCGTCGCGAGGGGCGCGATTGAATTTACGGACTGGCCACTTACCGCGAGGGCCGCTCCTGAATTATTCATCGAGAGATAAGCCACGCGGACGGGGGAGGGGGAGGGGGAGGGGGTAGGAGGAGGAGGAGGAGGAGGAGGAGGAGGAGGAGGAGGGACTCTTACGCCTTTAACTCCCCTGTTTATAACCTGCTCCTCAATGAGATCCAGAGGAGTGCGAGACTTGGCTTGCTCCTCTCCTCCGTCCCTTCCTCATCCGTCGCTCCTCGTTCGACTCCTCGATTTCCGACGAAAAGCTGCGCAACGAGGCTGGAGAGCGAGCGCTTGGAGGAATCGATATTGGCCGGATCCTTTCCGCATCCTTTCCGCATCCTTTCTCTACAACACGCCAACGTACTTCCCGCGCCTCTTCCTTCATTCATTTTTTCTTGTTTTTTCCTGGCCTTGTTATTTTATTTTCATTGCTTTTGCGCACCCATAATACTCCGTTTGCGACGATTATTTGGCCATCCCCGTAGCCACCCCCTGTCCATCACCATTTTAATGCCCGGCTTGTTTTTTTTTTTTTTTTTTTTTTCAAATAAAATTCACCTCCCCTCGTACATGATGCGAATAAATTTATCCATTCCAATAAGCTCCGATGCATGAATCATGCGGTTAAGATAAATTTAACAAAAGTATTGTACTTCCTGTGGGATAAGAGCATTTTCTCGCTTTACGTGACCACGAATCACAAGCTCCATACTTTTATTTATTTCTTCGTAATCGCTCGCTCTAAATATATCGATACGCCTTGCTTGAATAAAGCACTCGAGATAATACGAACTTGGAATTTTTCGAACATGAATTATGTTAACGTCGTTCATCATGTGGCCCATCATTTTCGATTTACCCGTGTATAAGAATATCTTATATACCTTTTAAGCAGAATACATTTTTATTAAGATTCACGAAGTTGTGCGGAATTTTTTTTCTTGCCTTTTTTTTTATCTTTCTAAAGGCAGTCGTTTCAACAAATTTAATGCTAGTACAATCATTTTTCAGCTGCGTTTATGCTCGAAAAAATACTGCATTATACTACCTTTGTAATTATTTTTTAAATTTCTCTCTCTCTCTCTCTCTCTCTCTCTCTCTATCTATCTATCTATCTCTCTATCTATCTATCTATCTCTCTCCCTTACATTAGCGAATTATTTACATTTAATGATATTTTACAGTATGCATTTACTTAATTGCCTTGTCAATGGCTTTGGATAGTCAATGCAATATCAATGAAAGATTAAACTGAAAGCGCCCTTTAGATGATATCACCAGAATATAAACACGTAAGAAACACGTAAAACCTCCAACCCACTCCCCCACCCCTTCCATCCCCCTCTCACCACCCACAGACGGCTAATGTAGCAAGGCCAATAACTTCATAAACGGCTACTCGTTACACATTACAATCACAGGTTCAAATCAATGCCAATTTAAGAACTAATCAAACTTCCACGAAGCCCGGAAGAAAGCTCACTCAGTGCATCGCTGAATAAATTCAAGCTCAAAGGAGATAAGGATTCTCGTCATTTACCGGCCAACGAGCCAAAGCCGCTAAGCCAAGGCCAATCCCTTTGTAACGGACGAATTTCAATTGGCCGGAAGCCCCGCGAGCCCCGATACTGCCGGTCATTATTAACGGGCCCTTATCTCCCCGACTCCCGCGCTAGCCTCGCGTGCCTATTTATTCATCAGCGGAAGTCTTTACTCGCCGCTGCACCCGGAGCCGCCGAACAATTACTCAAGCCCTTGAGATTCATCGGCGGCCGCAGCCCCGTGCCAACGAATCACTGTCCCTTTCGCGAAGAGCAAATGAGCGAGCGACGGTGATGGGGCGATGAGGCTATGGGACGATGTGACATGGGCGGGCGGGCGGGGAGGGAGGGGGGGGGGTGTGAAGAGGGAGGGGCGACGAGCACGGACACAGCAAAGAGTTTAAAGGCGCGCTCTTTCTGCTCCGTAAGCTAGGGCTTTGAAAGTAATATACGAAAGATGAAAAATAAGAGAGGCATTATATCATTAAATAAAGCACGGTGTTGTGTTAATTTTTTTTTTTATCACAATTTTGTGCGTCGTTTGTGCATTTTTCTGTATACTTCATTCGAAAAAACGACATTATCTATTGAAAATTACGGAATGTTAACTATGTCACGCTTCTTGTCGCTTACAAAGAAGAACATTAATGTACTACATAACTGACGTAAAAGCAACGGATTATTCAACAATTTTTTTCTTGAGAAAGATAAAAGCATAAGTTGACAGTACTTATTCAAACGATAGGTCTTTCAAAATTTCATTACTGAAGCGTGATTTTGGTAATAGTAGCCAGATCTATTCAGTTTATTAATGAAAATTTTAGACCTTCGATGAAGCGGGGAGAGAATCATCTTCTTAGTTTGTAGTCGTTCGTAGTCATAGTGATAGAAAACAACTTCTACGCCCGTGGTATGTGAACTGCTTCGGATGTATCAGCATTATTACCCTGCGGATAAAGTGTATTTAGAAAAGAATTTTGTTAATCCGTCCGTGAGCCACGTGGCTTTTATAAAATTACGTCCTATACCGACTGCTAATTTAATTATAGAAATTTTCCCTCATCAATATTGCATGCAAATTTTTTGAAATATCTTCGACTATTTAATTTCCATTTAAAGACTACACTTTGCCGATAATATTTTATTAATATTATAAAAACACTATTACTAATAAATTCGGCCGAATTAAATACATGTAGAAGGATTCGGTAATAAAAAAATTAAAGCATTATCCTGTTATGCACCTAATGGATTTCAAAATAACGTTCGCTAACGATAACGAGAACTATAACGATAATAATAATAATAATAATAATAATAATAATAATAATAATAATAATAATAATAACAATAACAATAACAATAATAATAATAATAACGATAATGATGATTACGATGGTGATACGATGGCAATAATGAGAATCATAACTTCGCTATGAAAATTAGAAATGTTATTATATCGTGAAAACGCATTGTGCAGCAAAAAGCTTTGAACTAAATCTCCAATGGATATCTGTTTATCAAAGTACTTCGAAATTTCAACAACAACAACATCAGCAACAACAACAACAACAACAACAACAACAACAACATAATACGCTTCGTAGGATAGAATTTGTCCAGACGTCGCGTGCATTTATTAAAAAAAAATTTCAAGCAACACCAACATTACGCTTTCGAGTTAAAATCTTCATTATGCGAAAAACAAAAACAAAATCACTTTGTTGAGATTTTAATTCAAGTTTTCGGCTTTAAGATTCCGCTAATTTTCTCGTTGGAACGAATAACGATCCTAAAATACGAGGACATTGCCGCGATCCTCCAATGACTCTAATAAAAGATAAAAAAAAAAAAATTCGACAGAACTATATTTTTACAAAGGGTGTTTCAATTTCATCTCCTCGTACACGTCACGCGAAACGCGCGGCAATGTTTGCTTTAACCGAATTAAGAGTATCGGCGTTAACGCTATCAATGGTCCATCATCGGATTTCTCATGGTAAACAAACGGTTGGGAGCGCGTAGAGGCAAATGGAGCGACAGCCCGGCAAGAATAACAAGAAAGAGGGAGTCGTTGGGTTTGGCTCGCCTCGGCACGAAGTTAATCCGACAAAAGTGAGTCTGCCGGCCGAGTCCAAAGAGCCCCAAATAGCAAAGTGTTCGATCGAACGACCGAGCCCCTAATAAGCGCCGAGGTGCACCAAATTCTCGACCCCCCCTCCATCCCCTTTTCACCTTCTCCTCCTCCACCTTCACTGCCACCCGCCAACCGCCACCCGCCACTCCAGTATCAAACTTATCGAAACGCGCGAGCCGAGAACGAGGCGCAACATCAAAGGGCCGCTCCTCGTATCCTTATCCGTTTGACCTCGAGAAAGGCAATTTCGAGGAAACTTTGTCGAATGATTCCAAAGCCCAGCCGCCTTATCGTCCATCTCAAGGCCATCTCGAGATAATAATACTTGACGACTCTATGTGCGTTTCTGTTTTACTCGTCCGTCCGTGCAGCAGCCGATGCCCCCTCTATTCCCTTAACTTTGTCGGATTTACCAATATGCGCGGAGCAAATGCACGCGAGTTAACGCTCCCGACCAGCTCCGCCCTACTTTACATTCGATAAGCTAAGCGCTTTCACTCTCGAGGGCAGCACGACTTCCTCGCTTTTATCAAGTTTCACGTCGACCCCGCGACGACGACAGTGACAAGGAGCCGAGTGTTTCCGCGGGCCGTACAGTCACCGCGAGATAATACAGTTGCGAATGTTCTTTCGATCCTATCCGCGCGGCCAAAATGCGCGGGGCTAGATCCAGGGGGACCTTACCCTCGCGCCTTTTCTCCCCAGGCCGAGACGGGGACCCGTGTCTGACAACCTGCCAATTTCCCGCTCGGCCTGGATTCCATTTGGCCCGCGGCGTTACGCGACGCCTTTTCCCATGAGTTTCCCCGACAAGTGCTAAACAAAGTTCCGTACCAACGGGGGAAGGAAAGCGCGCGTGCATTTCGAAGGTACTTTTTTTCTTTTCTTATTCTTTTTTCTTCTCTTCATTTCGTATGGGCGAATAGCACACACATATATAGATGAGGTTTGATGACGATCGGCCGATAGACAGTGCCACACTACGTATCATCAACAATGTCGAAGGAGGGTAGGTTGACAATATAAATAATATTGGATATGTGGAGCTGCGCGTCAAAAAATCATAATTTGCTAATGTACGGTGGCATTTCGTTTCCTTGCGAATAGATGCTACAACGGTGATTTGGGATAAAAATGATTTTAAAGAAAGATGACTTTTAAATGGTAATGGAATTTTTCTGTGCAAATAAAAGTAGCTTAGAGTCTTCAATCTGTATTTTCATGTATAAAATACATCCTCTCATTAAGCAAATTTTCTATAGGACTTCCTAGTTGTACTTCATGTACTGCGAAATATTAGCCATTAAATATATGTTAGAAGATAAATGCGGATTAACTGCTTAGTAGATCGTGAAGCAATTGTCGATTTTCTTTATGATAATTAATTTATCATCTTGTAATTAAATAACTAAACTCCTTCGAAATAATATAAAATGATATAAATGATAAGAAGCTTGCGTCAAATTCAATTCTAATTGCTTTTTAATAATTATTCAAAATAATGCAAAAGTATGCAATGATGTTTAAGTTTAATCGACTATTGAATTTGTTTGAATTATTTTTTCAATAAAATTCTAAGGATATAACCGACAAGTACACACTGTTTATTTGTCCAATTTTTTTTTTTTTTGTTCTTTTTTTTTTTGTTCTTTCTTTTTTGTTCTTTTTTTTTCGTTCTTTTAGACATATTAAAATGAAAATCTAGACATAACGTATAAAACGTATTCGTTAAACATTTAATATTAGAGTTTCGCAATGCTTTACGTCTCGCAAGAGATATTACTTGAAAATACACATTGTGGCAATTGCTATTTGGTAATGAAAGTAATATGTCGGACCAATTATAAAGTATAAAGTAATCTCGACAAAAACCAACAGCCAGTGAAAAACAATAAACTTGCGGTTATTGCGTGTAGAGCTTTCATAACAGCACGCGTAATGGTATGAAAAAGTAAACAGCGATCGCTTGGTAAGAAAACGACGTCAAAAATGAAAAATTAAATCCTACGTTTAATAAGCGAATGTATAATATAAATTAAAATTGCCGATGCAAGGACTCCGGCAAAATTAAAGTGGGATTTTCATTTTGCGAAGGATGAAAATCGGCCCCGGAAGCGATAATCAAACCGTCAGAGGTCGTCACACGAATCCCCTTTTTATTTTGTTCGTCAGCGAATCATCCCGAATTCGCGATGCGCCCGCCAATGTCGTGTACTTATTTATCTCCGGCGTTAAATCTGGACGAGTAACCGTGCTGCTGCGCCTACTTCTGTCAGCGAATCATCCTTTCTCTCAAAAGGGGCAGATCAGATTAATTTCAAGCGATCCACGTATCTCTTGATTTTGCCGTCCCTCGTTTCGGCTTCAACGTCTCGCGAAGTCAGTTGTGCGTCTTGAGATACGCGCGTGAGGTGGTCGTGTGCGCCCGCGTTTATTACTTTTTCTTTATTAATCTTGGCACTTGGTTTGTAAATAATAAGCAGGATCTTGGAGTCGGAGCGAGGCCTTGGCCAATGCCTTTATCGCAAAAGACTGCGTCGGTTCCACGTAATAATTAGAGGTTTCGTTTATATTGGGCTGCCTCGGTTCCGAGCCGATGGCTAACCTACAACCATCTCCTACAGAATTCGACTTTATGACCCCCCCCCCTCACCCCTCACCCCTCACCAATCTTCCCCCTCGTCATTCCAACCATCGAATTTTCTTTTGTCTCGGCTCATTGCCTTTTCATGGCGATCAAACCTTTTCACGTCGCCGCGAGCAGTCGATCGATGAAACGTCTAGAATTAGAAGAGCATGTGCGCCTCACATCCTCTCAAAGACTACTGACTCCCAGCACAATAGCCACTCCTCCTTCACGATGTGCGACAAAAATGATAAATTACCTGACCTTGCCGTGACATTATCCAAGGCTACAACATCCGAGAACCCGAGATTCTCCAGCATCAACCTCGTCACTTTGCGATGGCTATTTCGCTCCTTCGATCAATGCTATTAACTACGATGCTCAACATTTTCTGCGGCTTACAGTGTCTTTTTTATATGTTTATGATTATGGTTGAGTGTCAAGCAATATATCGTCACGTCTATTCAACGCCTCATTGATCATTGAAAACGCATCGATTATTTATGCTATATTCGATAATAAGCTATGTCCACAGTTTTCATTTGTGCTTGGCAAACGATACTTTTACTACGTATTTTCACCAACTCTAAGCCAACAGAGATGAACATTCTGAATTTTTCGTGCATTTTCATTGTATTTTTTAATTTTTTAATACAAACGATTCAACTCCCCTCCATAATTCCACCCGACGAACAAGCTGTATGAATTAAATGTCTTCAAATACATATTAACACGATTTTTAATTACTTTACTCATACATATGAACGATAATTATGTATTACCATATTTGTACAATTAAATTAATTGCAATTTTAGTAGCATTTAATAATAACGAATGAAAATTACTTTGTGACAAAATTCAATTTTCATCATGCTACAATTAATTAAATATATTTCATCTTAGTACTTGGCAATAATAACTCTAATCATTTTCCCTAAAGATTATCAATTATTTAATAATCAAAACTATTGCTAATCGTTCGACTTGTTACGTTAAAAATTATTATAATAAAATATCTACAATATCGGAAAATAAGTATGACTGTACATTTCAATGTATACAAATCATTTACTGATATTTACAAAACTTACCTGTACAAAACTTTATGTATAAAACTTACCTACATAACTTATAAACAATATATATGTTTAGACTCTGATTTTATCAATTTTACATTTTATCAATCATAATTTACGTATGTGGGCAAATCCAACTTATTTTGTTAAGAATTTCCTACGTCGAAAGTTTAAAACAATTTTATTGAGAAAAATACATGTTACCCTAGGGATGATAAGAAATAACGAAAAGATCTACCCATATTTGCGAGAGAAAGAGAATAAGTGGAAAGGAAAAGATTAGATAAATTCTAATATTGTCACTTACATGATGCATTCGATTCTTCCACATCCAGTCGATGTATCATTAAATAATAGAAAATAATAGAAAATAATAGAAAATAATAGAAAATAAACAAAGCCTTGTATATCATAAATATAAAAATTAAATAATAATATATAAATTTAATTTTAAAATGTCAATATGAAACTAACATATAGTAGAACCACAAAAAAAAAAAAAAAAAAAATTATTCCTATCTTTAAAAAACCGTTTAAAAGCCTTTTTTTTAACTGTTGAATTAAGCAAAAATAAACTAAGGAAATTTGAAATAAAACATCATTATCAATGAAGCTTATAAACTTATAACTTATAACTCGAAAGATCTATTTTATTCTAATAATCTACAGTTACAAAACCTTTTTAATGAATTGCTCGATAAGACATTTAAAAATAATAAACAAAATATTAATTATCCAATTATTATGAAATAAAGATTTTCAATTGTGAAAAATTGAAAATCCAAGGAATTATCGGTGCGAGAGAGTGAAACTTCATCCAAAGCCGATAATTTAGTAATAACGAAAAATAAAAATCAAATAAAAAAAAAGTATATTAACTTTTATAATTATATTACTTTCGTTAAGTCATTAATAAAATTATATCTATACTTAGTCTGTCAGTTTATTATATTCAACATTTAGTCATTACTAAAACATAATTAAAAGGTCATATAAATGATAACTTTGATCAGATTTTCATTAGCGTTTCTGAACATTATACAACCATTGGGTCATTTTTATTTTTTAATATATATTTTACATAAAATTTTGATTGCTTATTTTAAAATATATAAGGATGAATTCATGTACAATATGCTTATGCTTTTATCTAATATATAAACTTTATTTCAAATGAATTTGCAACCAACATAATTTGTTCACATATTTGCAGGAAAATTGATAAAAACATTGTTTCAATAAATAAAAATATTCTATTAAAACATCTTTTATATGCCTTTATACCTAGCTACATTGATGTATAATAATTCATAATTATACCTCATAAATCTTAATAAAAATCCCTATTTAATAAATAAATATATAATTTTAATTTTAATTTTTTTTTTTTTTTTTTTTTTTTTTTTCCACCGTATAGGTACAATTTTTTATTTCATCCAGTTATTCCTAACAAAATAACTTCCATCTTAAGATCAATATAATGTTTTTTTAAAGAGTCCAACATAAAGTTTTAAGATAAGTTAGAGCTATATTTTTAAATTAATGACCTAAAGAATAATATTTAAGAAGAATAATGATGTGAAATATATTTTGTTTCATAAGCAGACAATTTTTCTTTACTTTATAATTCTTTTATCCTCGTATTTTCAACATTTTTTTTTCCTTTTTTTTTTCTTTTTTTTTCTTTTTTTTCTTCTTTTTCTTCTTTTTTTTTTTTTAATTAATTTTCCTTGTAAGGTCTTAATATTTCAAGGCACACTGAAATAATAGCATAAATTTTGTAAATTTTGTAACACGACAGATTTCACTATAATACATAAACAAAGCCAGATGCTAAGAATTATTATTATAATTATAAGCTTAATAGAATTATCCTTATTATTTGTAAACAATGATTTGAGCGTCGCGTAAGATTGTCGTTGGGAGTCGATAAGGAGACGAAGAAGACTCTTGCAAATAATATAGTGAGAAATAAGAGAGGCGATAATTATATAATTATAGAGAAGAGCCGGTTGATTGGAATGAGACGCAACAACAAGAACTACCCGACGATAGAACGCGAGAAAAATTATAGAAAACCTAAAGTTATAAAGGTATAAAAGATCCGAGAATAGGAGAATAAGATTTACCCTGAGGAAGCATCAGAGAATGCCCCATGGAACATCGGGAGGAGCTGCCTCGCCAGAAAATTACTCCGCGAATCTCCCGCAGATCTTACAAAGCAAATTCGCAAATGCCAAAGGAAATATCCAACCATGGAAGCTTGGAATTTCGCTCGTCGCCGTTGAGACCACCTGATTCGCCTGGAACTCAACCAACAGAGTTCAATCGCCTTCGGATACTTAAGTAGCCACTTTCTCGATCTAGACATCTCCCCTCTCTCTCTCTCTCTCTCTCTCTCTCTCTCTCTCTCTCTCTCTTCCTCTCTGGGTGTCGCAGAATCCAATCTAAAATTTAAAATTAAAAATCTTGTAGAACTCCCAAGGTGACTTGATTCTTTTAGCACGTCCAATATTTGCATTGTCTTTTTTTTTTTTTTTTTTTTTTTTTTTTTTTTTTTTTTTTTATGATATATAATGAAATTGTATACAATTTATGTCTGTATAAATGACTTATAGTAGTGCCGTATAGAAGGATTTACAGGAATACATAAATTTCTCAAAATTTGTAAGTACTTTTTAGTTCTTATGCTTCGAACTTTATTTCATAAATTGTTGGCTTTTATGATTATATTCGTTTAAACTTACAAGCGTGATTCACTGTATGATATTTTGGCGTATCGATCATAAAATTGTTTAATTTCAGTATTAAATCGATAATATGAAAAAGTATAATTATACTATTGCTCGTGGTCGTGGAAATGAAAGTGCAAATTAATGAATGCAGCTATTTAAAAGCACGAAATCCCAATGATAAAACACGTATCTCCTCCCGGCGAATCATTTTTACTTTTTTTTTTTTTTTTTTTTTTTTTTTTTTTTTTTTTTTTTTTTTTTTTTGTTATTCTTCAACGTGAATACTTGGACAGTTGACATAACGGATGCACGCTGTCTTATTACTCTCTCCGAATCTCCAAGATTCACAGCTCCTCCCTTGATAATTACCCCGCTAAGCTGCGCGATTTTGCAAAACAGATTAAATTCCTTCGTAAAATGTGCGTATAAGCCAATACGTCATAATTGGCGACTTTCTATCTTTTTTTCTTTTTTTTTACCACGGATATAAATATCAACACGAGACGCACGAGACGTAGTTAAAATTCTTTTAACTAAACGACTCTTAAGAAGATTATTGGACTTAATGCTTGCAGTTACTAAACTTTAGAATATTTTAGATTTTTTGCGGCAATATATCATTTAAGCCGTCTGCATGGAGATAAATTGACGCGATGGCCACTTTCGATCAATAATATTTTTTACTTTTTCATAATATTATTTATATCCGAAATTTCATGGGCAGTTAGTTAATTATATAACGATAATTACTGCATTGTTCGCTATCTGCGTCGGTGATTAAGTTTTGCCAATTTTATATCACTCTTCCATCAAATTAATGCTTTCCACTCCTACGTCTCGTATTTCGCCTTGCTTTTTAATTATCGTGTTAGCACGTTTTCAACATCTTCTCTCTCTCTCTCTCTCTCTCTCTCTCTCTCTCTCTCTCTCTCTCTCTCTCTGTGCGTGCGCGCGTGTGTATTGTAAATACATGTAAAGTATAACCTACTTATGAAAATAAAATTTCAATAAGACCTATAACATAATGTAAACATTTTATAATTTCGTGTCCCATGTCTCGCCGATACACGTAATATTAACTTTTAACGAAGAATGTCTGTCGAAACATTGCTAATCTACAAAATCAAATTTGTTTAGTAAAGTCCGATGCGCAGAATGCCGATCTCGAATGCTCGACTCGATTTTAGAAAACTGCTCGATCAAGAGTCACTCGAGCGAACGGCAAAATCCTCACCCCCGTACCACTACAAAGTAAACGACAATTGTATACGACATTCGATTATTATCTACATTCTATGCGTGCAACACACAACATCGAATTAAATTATATTAAATTATTATTATCGACTATATTTAATTAAAAAGTTTAATTAAAAAGTGAAATAGAAATATATGTATGAGTCTACACATTATTATATATTTAGTACAGTGGCAAAACGTTGTAATTGACGTAATTGTTCCATTATTATAATAATACAGGGGGAAATTAATTTTTCATTAATCAAGTTATAATGCTGCGATTATTGAAATTTGTATATCTGTGTTTTTCAATTATTTTTCTTTATTTAAGTCTCATTACTAATAAAGCTAACGTTCGATTTATTATGTATCATGTTTGCAGGAGGACATCGAGTTAATCCTTCGCTCGTTATAGGCAGCTACTCCCCAATTTTGCCGCATTTACCAGATTTACTCGACGAGTAAGTACAATGATTTTCCTATTACTTATTATTAATCTTTTTCACGATATTGCGCAAAATAGTCATATAAAGGTAAAGGATATAATACGTGATTTTATGGATACGATATTTGATACTGCTAATGTTGTTGATGATGAACGAAGGAGGAGAAGAAAAACAACATGAAAACTATATATACTGATTGATAGGTAACGATGGGGGGTGATGGGGGGGGGGACGCCATTTAAGTAAAGGATCAAACGTACTCGTGCAATTAGAAATTAAGAAGCATTGGAAAAGATGCGATTCGATAATTCAAATCGACTTATTGTGTCATTGTTCACCATCAAGCAATCCTCAGCCAATCCGTAGCGATGCTACGGAATGTAATATTTCCTATGTACGTTTCAAGCCGAATGATACATGCATTCGATCATTTTTTCGTATTCCATTCTATTCCCTCCTCCCCCAACCCCCCGTACACAATGACCCCAATAATCCCCCTATTTCCTTCATAATATTCGCTCCTCGTCGCAACACTGTAAAACCTTTTCATAACAAATACGTAATCAAAGAATTCGCATATCTTCGATCAGTTGGCACTTAAGTTGATAGACAAAAAAAAAAAAAAATAACGCCCGGACCAACAAACAAGATCCAATGAAAAATAGGCCGTAAAGTGAAATTGAGAAGAAATTGAATAATAGAATGCGACTACGTATAGAGCCTAGTACTAGTACCACACCACCGTCCTCTTAACATTACAGCATAATAATAATTTAAGCACACCAAGTGCACGCTCCCGTAATAGCACGAGCGAGCATATGGGCACGGAGGCGCACAAAGGGCACATAAATTCGAGGTCTCTTCAGACCCCTGCCCCTGCCCCTGCCCCTGCCCCTGCCGCTGCCCCTGCCGCTGCCCCAGCCCCAGCCACCCCGCCCGTTCCCCCACCCCAACGCCTGCAGTTCTCATCCAAGCGATTCCTATACTTAGATCATTGGACGCCTATGTTTGGAATCTCAACGACCCCAGTACGTCCTGGCTGCTCACGTGGTGGTGGCGCTCAAAACATACTGGGATGTAAGAGGCGAGAAAGAGCGACGAGGACGAGCGAGAGTTAGTTAGGCTCTTGCGCTCACGTCGTCGACATTGAGTCGCAGCGAGTCCCCGGAAATGGCTGCCGAACACTCGCTGAAATGACACAAGCCTCGATATTATACTTAATGTTTTGTTGTCTTTGTTGTAATTATGAAGCTACTCGCGTACCTACTATTGTTTCTAAATTCTGGTATTTTTATACGAGCAGGGATAAGTGTCAGGAGCACATCCGATTCCTTACCAACCGAGTGCGTGTGTATAATTTAATGAGTGCGGTGCATTTTATCTCTTTCTTCTATACTCCGACGGCTTCTGGCGAGTCTTTGCCCTATTATAAGTAAATGCAAATACCACTTGCATTTTCCTCGTTTGCTTTGTCTAGTCTTACTTTTATTTTTCGAATTTTATTTTTATTCGGCTGAGAGGTTATGTTTATCTCACTGTAAACAACACTGTTAATTTGCTTACAATTCCAAAACGCGTGAGCGACATATTGTTAGCTGACGAGCCTTTATAATTAATTCGTGATGCTTTTAAATTTATTAGGAATGCATAACGGTAGACAATTGTCATGTTACACTTTATCGTTATACTTGTAATCCAGCATAGGAAGTAGCTTACAATATGTTTGTTAACGATTCTGTTAATGCGATCACATGTTTTGAACAGCTACTTTTATTATATTGCAAACTCATTGAGTCCAATTTATTATCACTAATAAACTTGAGTAGTTTATTTCATTCTATATATTTTTTTTCCAATTCATTAATAATATCCTTGTATAATATTATTTACGTTTCATTTATTTATTTATTAGCAACGAGGATGGAGACAAATTTGATAATTCTGGAAGCGGAGGCTCGACTCCACATCAGGTAGGATCGACGAATCCCTTTGGAAGATTGCCACCTAGTCCTCAGCCAACTAGCTCGCAAACCAGCACCATAGATCTCACTGAAATCAGCGGCCTTAAAAATGTCAATATGCAACTACCAGTGGGTGTTAGTCTCGCTAGCCTTCCTGGTGCATCTTCACTTCCGGGACGCAAAGACAATCATGAAGGAATCTGCGAGGTCGGTTTTAAATTAAAGCTAATAAAATTTTTTATAATACTCGTGCTATCCATAATAAGACGATAGTGTTTTATGGATAAAAGTAAGGCTTGTTACAATTTACATCAAACAAACTTCTCTTCTTAGCGCATGATACTATCAATTTATCGTTCTCTTCTGTATAATCTTTTGTGTAATATAGCTAAATAAATTTGAATAACTTTAATCGATTGATTCGAAACGATTGAACTAACGAGGTCGAGTCTATTTTTTTATATTATTATTACATATAGTCGATAAAGATCTGTAGATTCCCTTGAATATATATATCAACTTTGTGTACAATTATCAATTTAATCTAGACAACAATATCTGTTTCAGCTTTACGTTGGCAGGATTTGTGCACAATTTGTTGGTAACCAGTCTGTCTATATTCCTCATCCAATAACACAGAGCTTATTAGAAGAAAAACTTATAAAAGCCTTTCACGTTATTAATCAATCAAAGTAAGTGTTATTTAATTTTTTTTAAATAAGAAATAGAACACCTGCCATAACAATCAGTACTTAAACTTTTGTTTTAATTTAAAATGCTTATAAAGGGGGCTTTTCAAGTACCTCCCAATGTAGCAGTAACAATATTTTATTTGCCCTAAAATAGCCTTTAATGATTTGTCGAAGGATCGATGTCTTAACAGGATAAAATTGTCGGAGCGAAATAATAGGATAATTTTACAATTAATTTATGATAATATAACAATTAGTGTGTTGGCTTGAATAGATCATCCCAGTATATTTAAGATGTTAAATGTTGACCGGAATTTGAATTTGTGTGCAGAATTTCATTAACAATAGAATTTTTTAAACAATTTATTGATGTAATGAATTAATAAATCACTTACTTAGGCAATTTTATTGTAAGAATTTTATATTCGTTCATTATTTATAGCATAGTTTTAACACTTACGTAACCTTTATTAGTTCTAATTATAATTATCAATTTTTAAGACACCCCCGTAATATTTAGATTAAGACAATCTAATACCAAAGTAATTTAATAAATTTTAGCACAATACTACCAATTATGAATCTTACTATTTTTTTCATCTGTATGCAGATGCAGAGCTTACGATGAATTATTCACGACTATCTAAACTTTTGAGAATAATACAAGAACCTTTATTATCCCGATAAATGCAACCGATATATATATATATATATATATATATATATATATATATTGACACACACATACATACAAGCATTCGGTAAATGAGCTTCCGTTCATTCGCACAGCCGCGTTTACATTAAAAATAACTTTCAAAGTGCATAACGGTTCGGATCTTCGATCGGTCCATCGATACACAGCCCCACAAATTACGTGCCCTCGTACATTGGTGTGCGAGAAGTCCCGAGGTTATCATACATCTTTGCATACCTTTGCAGCGAATTATCATCGAATTGCGAACGATACGCGCAGCCGTCACTGTGCTACTCGACATTCCCGATTTGCCGGGAAGAGACGCGAAATCAGAAGCCCAACAGCCAATTTTTCGACCTACAGAGCTCGAATCAGCAGGACTCGTTCGAGAAGCTGGATGCCTGGGACGAACTGGACAACTTATCCCGACTTCAGGATGGCGTGCCGCGCAAACGAGGTGCCAAGTATCGATCGAGCTTCGACCCGACGCTGGACAATAAGGAACGAGGTGGGCATTTTTTATATTTATCTCCTCGGTAATTTTCATAGTTTACTCATAAAATTTAAATACCATTATGACATTATACGCGCGCGCGCGTGTGTAATATAATGCAGCGCTGGAATAGTAAATTAGTAACAACATATTGGCTGTATTGGATAAATATAATAATGGAAATAATGGATCTAGTGGTCATAAATCGACGAGAAGACGGTTAAATTAAAATGAACCTAAAATATTTTGTATTGCTGTGTTATGATTTTTCTCACGCGATATAATACTTAAATATCCTAATTGGAAAAATTATCCTCATTGGAGTGGTTCGATTCCGTTCTCGTACCCAAAATTTCATCGATTACTAGCCAAACAAAACAAAATGCACGTATATTGCGAAAAATATCAAAACTTACGTATTGCTGCATTTGGCTATGTAATAATGTCATTAGACGATAAGCTCTAGCGATACTATCAGTGACTGTGAATCGCCGCTTTTGGATTTCGTTAATTCTCACGTCCACTGACGCCTACGATTCAGCCACCTTTCATTTTGAAAGAAGCCTAGCTAACATTCGGAATAACCGCAGGTGTTAATCACAAGATCATCAGTACGACGTACGGCGACTCGCGGACCGCGAAAAAGGAGAGCCTAAACCGTAAACTCCGAAGGATCTGTCGTAAGGAATGCGAGATGCTGGAGAACGACCTCTGTAGGAAGGAATACGCGATCGCGAAAAGGCATCCGGAGATCGGCAGACAGGTGCCGCTTGTCGAGTGCTCGGACCTACCGGGCGAGGATACGCCCGAGGCCGCCGACTGCATGAGCATCGGCATCTCCACGGAGAACAATGTCCAGGAGAGTAAGTGGCGACCACCTTAGTCTATCCTATCGGGCCAAGATTCGCTTTTATCGTTAAATTTTCAGCGCCGATTTCTTACTAATTATTATTTGTAATTGTTGGCAACAATGGTGATGTGCGTTGTAACGTTGAAGCTTTAATATGGTCAAATTAATTTAGAATCTCAAATTGTTGAACAAATATATTTATAATAATTTATTTATAAGTGGGTTGATATTACGTAATGGGGCAAAAGTTTTATTCGCCGATTGCTTTGTAACGTATCTCTCGTCCTAAGTAAGAGACAAGCTAAATTGGCAGTTTTCATTGAAAATCAATAATAATAATAATAATAATTGATTTCATAAAGCTTGAACGGTAATGAATATTATAGTATGCGTGGATGACACGATAAAAGTATACCAACAATAATAAGTATGAATTACATATGTATAAAGACGGAAAATTACAACTCCTATTATTATCAATAATACGATGAATTAATATTATAATCAATTTATAATAAAATTTATAATTACTTTGCCGTATAGATGACTATTGTTACTGGGGCACTGGAAACTCATATCGCGGTGTAGTAAAAACTAGTGTTACCGGCCGTCCGTGTTTGCGTTGGATAAATCAATTTAATCTTCAGATATCTGATCATCCAGAGCTTGCAGGACGTCATTCGTTTTGTCGAAACCCCGGTAGTACCGAACCACAGCCCTGGTGTTACGTCGATTTGAATAATCGTAGTCAGAAAGAGATATGTAATATACCTAAATGTGGTAAGTAAATGAATACGGAATTTTGTATAAATCTTATTGGTCTCTTAAGGAAAAAGAAAGTTTTCAATAATTTGTGTAGTTTGTTAAAACGTGTAAGAACTAATTACTAATTTAGACAATTATGCATTCGAGCTCTTAAATTATTTAAAGAATAAAATAAAATACAATGAAATATGCGCAGTTATTTCTTATGAGACACTTATTTAATTTTCAGTTGGACTTTGAAAATTAATAACGAATAACTTTTACTTTCAGTTGAAAACTTATGGGTTTATGCTGTTGTTGGGTTTGTACTTACTGGAGGATTTGTAATTATATTAGTTTGTTATTGTTGTTGCTATAAAAGCAGAAAATCCAGGAGACAGACTAACCACTTACCAACAAATAAAGTAAGCTTGAAAAACAATTTATTGCATTTCAAAAGTTGCAATTTATGTTTCTTGTCATTATTAATTTTATTGAAATCATAATTGGATTGAAAATTGAAAATTGAAATTCAAACAGAATTAATAATCGATCGGAATGATATTAATTTAAAAAGATATAAAAATTAATCTCCATTTGTGCCAGTGATACGATAATCACGTGTACAAATAAAACATAAAAAATTATTAAATAAACGATTATTAGCGCGCGCCTCTGTATAAGTGCATAGCTGTCAACATATAATTATCACCAAGTGATTCATAAAATTTATAATTATTATGCACAACGAATTTTCATATGCACCATTGAATTATACAAGATGATTGTCGGCAAAGCAATTTTCTACGTTAACGGCTTTTTATTTATTTAATATTTGCATCAATTTATAATCATATTGACATTTTCCTTTTTTTTTTCTTTTTTTTTTTCTTTTTTTTTTCTTGCTTTGTTTATTTATCTTTACCTTTTAGTTTACGTAGTATCACGTAGATATCGCGCAATACTTCGCAATACAATGCTTTTGACGATTTTTCAGCTTGTAAATATTGATTTTCAACCACGTGCCGACAATTCGAGCGCTTTACTTTACCGACACATAATAACAAAAATTAAATTGGAAGAAAAAGAAAATGTACATTCAATATTTGTCTTCTTGTAGATGTTAACTGGATTGCAGTGCGACAAAAATATATACGATGGAAGACGTAATACGACACAACCAATGGAGATGAGCTCACTTTTAGCTGGACCCGGTAACACTACCCCTGGTACTGGTACATTAAGCAGTGGAAGTAGTAGAACTTCCAATAATCGTGTGCCACAATTTACAATAAATAATGTCATGTTATTACAAGAATTGGGAGAGGGAGCATTTGGTACGAAATCAATGCATTATTGTTACTTATGTTACCAATTACCGATGATGGGATATCCATTAGTTTTACCCTTAACAAGTTTTTACGTGCATCTTTAGTTTAAAAATACCATTTACAAGTTTCACATTCATATTTAATGATGTTTTATAACACTAAAATAAATCGTATATTAAAAATATGATCGAGTAATTGATAAAGAACAGCATATTTTTATTAATAATTGCACTACGTTTATCAATGTGTCAATTATAATTTTTATCAACTTTAATAGATCGATAAAATCATGAGAAATAACTTTGCAATCTATAGTGTAGAAAATACTATTTTTATATTGTGTACAAAAAAGAAAGGAAATCAAAAACAAAACCTAATATTATCTCATCCTGACAAATATTTTTACAAGATAAATACAAAATTTTTGTCTTGAAAGAAGAAGATATTCACGATCCAAAATATTAATTGATATTAATTTGAGCATACAATTATTATTCACCTTACGTTCCTTATGTAACATGAGAATTTACATTTTATAGGAAAAGTTTATAAAGGAGAATTACAGACTGGAAATAAATCTGACGAAATAATTTACGTAGCTGTTAAGACATTGAAGGAAAACGCAAGTCCGAAGACTCAGAGCGACTTTAAACGCGAAGTTGATCTAATGACAGATCTCAGGCATCCAAATATCATATGCTTGCTTGGTGTGATACTTAATGGCGAGCCAATGTGTATGCTTTTTGAATACATGACTCAAGGCGATCTGCATGAATTTTTAATTTGTCATTCACCGAGATCCGATGTCCCTTTAAATAACGTAAATGGAAAAGTTTTAGAGCAGCCCGAATTTCTACATATAGCTCTTCAAATTGCATCGGGTAAATATTCCGAATTATGTTCTTATTTGAACGAAATAAGAATATTATTAGAGCGTATTTGTAGAGAATTATTTTTTTATCACAACGAACTGTTACGAAATGCCAGTTACTAATATTGATGGTTTTTTTTTTTTTTTTTTTTTTTTTTTTTTTTTTAAAGGAATTTTTTTTTTTTTTTTTTCAAGGAATGGAATACCTGGCCAGCCATCATTACGTTCACAGAGACTTAGCAGCGAGAAATTGTTTGGTTGGTGATAATTTGACAGTAAAAATTTCCGACTTTGGTCTCTCTCGCGATATCTACAGCAGCGACTACTATCGAGTACAATCAAAAAGCTTGCTTCCAGTGAGGTGGATGCCACCCGAATCAATACTATATGGCAAATTTACAACAGAGTCGGATGTTTGGAGTTTCGGAGTTGTTTTGTGGGAAATTTATAGCTACGGCTTACAGGTAAATTGTAAAGAATTATTCACCCCCTGGCTATTTAATACCAAATGGATAAAAAAAAGATTTTCTAATTGTTTAAAGCTGCTCTTGCCTCTTAGCAGCCCTTTCTCAGATTGTCCTCTATTCGGCATCCTTTCATTGCAATTTGCAAAATTAATTTTACAAAGCCATATTTATTCATCTGTCATCCAATCCATTATTGAAACGTGCAATAAATATAACATTTCTCACATAGTTACTCCCAAACTTGACATTTCTTTCCCAAGAATTATTCAATGCATATTAAATGCAATCGTACAACTACCCCCCCCCACTCTTCCTCCAATATTATCAGTATCACGTTGTAAAAAGATGAAAGAAAGGCCCTGTCATTATAAAAATGATGAAAAAAATTTTTACAGCCATACTACGGATACAACAATCAAGAAGTTATCGACATGATTCGCTCGCGGCAGCTACTCCCCTGCCCGGAGGACTGTCCAACGATGATCTATAGTCTGATGATCGAGTGCTGGCACGAGGTGGCGAATCGCCGACCCCAGTTCCCCGAGATCCATCACCGACTGCACAACTGGTACGTCAATCAAACATACCTCAGTGAGTTTTGCGAGTCGATAACAAGTTACTCGGGCAGCAGTCACAAGAGCACCAACAAAACAAACTCGACTCAGCTCTCCGCGCCAATCTACAAAAGCGATTCTCTAACCAGGAATCAGCAGGCGCAGCTCTCAATGAACAAGCACGCGCCAGACAGCCAGACGATGTACGGTCTCGCCTCGGGAGCGACGACGACGCCCGAGCAGCCGGGCAACGTCATGAAAATCCTGTCGCCGAACTTCCACTGTAATACCCAGCAGCAGCCGTACACGAACGGGAACGGGGTCGGTAACAACTGTGGCCCTTACGGCGTCACCTATCCCGAGCAGGCCGGCGTCACCCCGATGAAACTCGGCTACAAGGCCACGAACGGGCCCCTCGTCCCCGACTACGACGACAAGCAGTGCTGCTCGCCCAAGCTCAGCGGCGCCAAGAAAGTTCTGCCCGCGGTCGTCATGCCCCATCACCAGCCGGCACTCAAGTGCAACGGACCCGCGAACGGCACGAGGCCCATTCAGAATGGGGCCCAGCTCGTCGTCAGGCTGCCCGACCCCAGCAAAGTCCTCACCGAGACGAGACTCTCCAAACAATAATTCCGTGACGGCTCGTTGGCTGAATTTTACGCCACGCCAGAGCACGCGATACGTCCCAAGGCTCCCGACACCCTGGACTTCGTGCATATTATTTAAAGCGTATACACGTTCTGAGTATCTTGCCTCTATACTCACACCTATCGTCTCATTAACTCATATGTACGTGGATGAATGTCACTTTATCGAAAATAAAGCACATGCTCACATGCTGCATACATTTACTTCTGCATTTTGGCAGCTGCTAAGCGTAAACGAAACTTGTACTCTCCTACCTGCTAACGAGAAATAAATACCAAATCGCGTATATATATATATATATATATATATATATATATATATGTATATATATATATATGCGTGTGCGTGTGTGTAAAAAGAAAAAGATAAGAAAAACAAGCGGTAGTCTTGAAATTAATGGTGAAATTTTTTTAAGAGCTACACACGCGTTTTTTTGTACGTTTTTTTTCGGTCGATACGAGTTTATTTTACTTTATTCGATGTATTATTGGCCCAGAATCTATAAATGAAGCGACGAAGATGAATTTTTAAAGATAGGGGAACTAAATGGATCGATGAATGTTACCTTGTAGTTTTAAATAGTAATTTATTTTATTGATTAAAAAAATTCCGATTTATAATGCGATTATTAAATGTTGAATTTTCTAATCATGATGTTTCTTCTATTACGATTTATTGTCTATAAGAAAGCGTTTTATTGCGATTAACGATTAATTTTTCGTCACTGATAATTTTTACACTTACGAGCAATATAATTTTAGATAAAATATTCTTTACTCAACACTGACTGCAATGCATTTAAATATTGTCTAAGCATATAATGAATTGACTTTATCGATTATTTTCGACAAACTAATACGTAGGCTAATTTACTGATAAATAATGTGTGATGTTTACTCGCATTTAACGTACGCATGACTTGTGTAAAAATATACGGCAGCAACTTTTAAAAATAAGATTTACATTGATAACACTGAGTTGTCAAAGAATTTACAAAAAAATTTTATTATAAGCATCATTTTTATTTACAAAAATTAGAAGATTTATAGAAATAAATATAAAATACACTGTTGGGCCATTAAAAGATATGAAGAATAAGTTTTTAAAAGGTGCCATTTATTCGTCGACTTTTCAGAACATATAAATTATTTAGCAATATTATTGCGATAAACGCTATTTTAACGGATCAATGCGTTGTAATTTTATTATTTCATTCATAATATGAGCTTCTTTATACGACGCCCTGAAAAAGGACAGATTTCACCCTTTTTTTACATTTGCAAATCATTTTCATATTTCAAATTGCCCCCTAACAAGGCATTTCATTTATAGTCAAATTCTTATTTAATTTTATTTGGCGAATTATTTTAGAAATAAGAAAAAAAAATCAGATTAAATTTCATATTTACTTCTGCTAAAATGACAAATTATCAAAAATTATAATTCATTGCGAACACGATATTGGCTCAATTTAATGTAAATGAAATTAAGATAATATAATGATAATTAATATTGTTATCATTACCGCAGGAGTTAGAAGTAATGAATTTTTTAAGAAATAAGAAAATGGACGTTTAAAACGAAAGTATCAAACTTGCAAGACTTATTTGTATTTTTAAATTAAAAAGAAAAATAAATAAAAAATAGATAAAATTATTTCTTGTATCTGCGTGGAGATAATCATGAGTAGATTAAATTTTGGAAAATTTCAAATTGATTAAAGATTTTCAGTGAAATTGTGTTCGCAACTGAAAAAAACTACGTTTAAAGTTTGTCTTTTTCTTATGCAGACTTATTGATTAAAAAGTACCTTATATTTGTACCTTATATTTTTAAACATATACCAAAAATTTGATCTAATTAATAAACTTTTTTTATTAAAAAGTATCAAGTTTTTATTTTATCAATAATTTTATAAAACGAAAATAATATCGAAATGACTTTATCAGTGTTATTACTGTAAAATCAATACCAACAAGTGGTGAAGATTATTATTATTATACCAAAATCATAAAAAAAAGAGATATTAAAATATTTGCTAAAATTCTAATGTTCGGTATTAATTCATAATATATATATATATATATATATATATATATATATATATATATATATAATAATAATAATAATAATAATAATTAATAATGATAAATTGCCTATGACTAAGCTATCGTAGAGTGATAGATTATAAAAATAATTTATTAGTTATTTTCTATTAAAGTTTTATATTAAAAATTTTTTACAACATATACGCTATTGGGGATAATTAAAATAAATTCATGTATTACATTTTTATTTGTTACTGTTCAAATTTTTAGATTATTAATTACTTCTAAGTATTCAGTACTACTGGAAATAAAATTTCAACGTATATATGTATAATTTCATACAATCTTACACGTTGAATGTATAAAAATTATGAGATAAGACTTTTAATCAAGCAAATATGAAAATATACACGTTTTAGTTATATATTTAAATGATTTTTTTTTAATTACATTAATCACGCGTTAATATTTTCATATTTGCCTGTGACAGTGAAGTAAAATAGGGACATAAGGACACTTTATATAATGAAAAAATGAAACAATATAATAAATAATATGATTCGTGTAATTAAAGAAAAGCGTGTATGATAATTTTTATAATTAATTTTAATATTAATATATATATGTATGTGTGTATGTGTGTGTGTGTGTGTGTGTGTATGTATGTATGTATGTATGTATGTATGTGTATATATACACGCATATATATCAATATAGAGATATTGTAAAGAGGCTCGTGGACCTTTTCAAGCGACGCCTATTATAAATAATCGATGACGTGAAAAGAGAAAGAATAATCCAGAATTTGGAGAAACTCAAAAATCAAACTGCAGATAAGCGCAAACTAGATTTGTTTTTAAATCTTAATCTTAAAATACTTTGAGATAAATATTGTTTACATGAAATATTCGATCCGACAAAATTTCGTATCTAGCAACTTATAGGAAGTTCATAAACTTGAATGAAATTATTATAATTAATTAAATTCAATAAGATAAAAAAAAAATTTATCGTGCAATCGTGAATCTCATCGTACCAGCGTAATTTTAATAACTTGCTTTGATAGTATATGTGCTACAATTAAAATAATAATATGGCCTGTGCACTTTTCCACTCTTCCTCTGTGTCTCACACACACACGTTCTCTCTCTCTCTCTCTCTCTTTCTGTCGACCCCACTCACCCTCTCTTCCCATATCTATTCATAACTTTTACAATTCGTGTCCGACTCGTGCTTTCTTCGTTTCCCAGGATCACCTTTATCAGTGGAATGACACCGTTTGCTTATAATAATCAGTCCTTTTCGTTTTATTTTCGTACAATTGATTGCCATTAAGAAACATCGCGTCATTAAGCCACACAAGCCTCTTTACAATAAATATTGGCGACATAAGTAAATATGAACAGCCAAGAATTTCTTGTGTTTGACTCCAATTGATAAAGCTACAATTGATCATTTTATAATAATTACTATAAAAGTAAGAAAACCGATATATCTTCGTATGTACAGAAATAAAGCCACGTTTTCACAAGTGTCAATTGCATATGAATTTTAAATAATACTTGATATATTAATTAAAAAAATAATCACTTTTAATAAACAATTAAAATCTTTATAGTATTTTCGATACATAAAACTACATGCGACACTTTTTTTACATTTTTAAGAAACAATTATTTCTCAAAACTGTGAAGTATTTGAGATGAATTATTTAATCATACATTTTTTATGTGTAACATCATCTCCAGCGTCTATCGAATGAATCAGAATTATAGATTTTTACAGTTATTTGTATTGAGCATTTAGTAATTTTCATCTTTTATATATAAATATATATACACGCACGCATATGTGTATGTATGTATATATATATATATATATATATATATATATATATATACATACATACACATATGCGTGCGTGTATATGTGTGTGTGGATGCGCGCGCGCGCGGTAAGTGTGCGTGCGCGCGTGTGTGTACATGTATATGTATATATATTTAATCAAATATATAATCAATGTTTTTGTATCATAGTTGTTTTTATTTATTTTATACTCCCTACAAATTACTTATATCTGCATTCTTCATAATTATAATTAATACAATACAATATCTATTCGGAAATGAGAAATTTAGTTAAGAATTAGTAATTCACAATTTCTATTTGAGGAATATAACAAAATGTATATACCATTGGATAACAATTATAAGAGTAAATTTTGCGTAATGATGTAATTAAGTATGTAATTTATATTTATTTTATATATTAAATGAACGTTTTTAGAATAAACAAGTTAATTTTATAGGATAACAACGTTATTAATTGATTATCTTTACTAACAAGATGAATTTAATTCAATGAATTAAATGAAGATTATCAATTTACAACAACATAATATATAATTAAATTGTGTCAAACTTCAGTCACGTGCTTCTGCATATCCATGGAGCTTTCGTCACTGGATTCAACTTTTCATCGCAAAAATCAAAATTTCATTCGTTTGAGAGTAAAACTATTTTCCTTAATCACTTAACCACACTTATTTCCAACTTCATTATGAAATTGCCTTTTAAATTGTATATCAAAACTGATAATTATATCTATCTATATATATATATATATATATATATATATATATACATAATTATGTATGTATATACATTAAATAAAAATTTTATTGCGTTTTAGAAACAAAATGTTTATTCTTAATAAGAAATTTGTTTCGAAGGCAAGGAAATTAATTCTCACAGAATTGACAAAGATATTAAAAATAGAGGAAAGGCTAATTTAACAGGACCAAATATTCTTAGTCCACGTTACATTTGAAGGGAACCATAGTGAAAACATATTTGATCCAATATAAAAATTCAGAAAGTTAAATTTTAAATAGTATAAAGTTATGTAGTAGTGAAAAATTACGAAACAAAGGCAATCGAATAACTTGCTTGATACTTTATTGTTTATAAAAAGTAAACGAAGTAGAAAGATTGCAATTGATTGTCAATTATAATCGATGTGCTGTATTATAAAACTATAAGTACTAGGCAATAATAAATTAATAAGCAATTATGTATGCTATACTAGTAATAATCTGAAATTTTTGTTTACTTTTATTGCAAAATGAGTACCTTGCTAAGCGAGTATAATAAATAATGAGGATATTAATAAAATATTGCAATAATATTTCCTTTATATTGTCAGAGAAATACTTAAAATATTAAATATCGGGAAATATATATTGTTTTTTTTTTCTTTAATTGTTCCTTAATTTACATTTGAAACGCAACTTTAACATTGTCATTTTAATAATTCATTGGAGTCCGCTATTGATCATATTATCACTCTATACATATTTCATTCTGATCATCTTCAGATGCCTTAATTCAACAGGCTTTTGTCAATGTAATATTGTTAATAATTCCATTGTTAATAATATTTCCTTAATTAAATTTATTATACGTGTATTTTACGTGTGCCTAGAGTAGAGGGAAATCTGATGATTTGATTTTCTTATTTATATTATTGACCTTCGTAGCCGATAAAAATAAATTCATAGAATAATTATCGAAAGTTTTTCAATTCTATATAAAAGAATGATTGCGTATATTAATTTTTTTTAAACATTTCTTAAAGCATATCAACTGCGAGCTCACAATAGTTTAATAGAAGAAGAAGTTGCGAGTCAACAGCTCGTAAGAAAAATTAAATATTTGCAAATTGCATAATTATAATTTAGAATTTAGAAATAAATATCTTGCCAAATGTTAAGCTGAGACGATTGACTTATCGTTAAAAATATATCGAATAATTTCTTTATAAATAATATTTAATAATTACGAAAGCAGATGAATTTGCTTTTAAAATGTCTCATACATACAAATATTACCAATTCTTCAAGTGTTAATAATGTTGAAATTGACACAAATCATTGACTCGGTCGATTTGTCAGTTTTTTTTTTTGTTTTATATGCGAACAAAGTCTTCGAATAATTAGTTCTTTGTCATTTATAATTTAAAGCTCTTTTCAAGTCAAATACTATTTTACCAATAATCCGATATAAGTGTTACACTTTTCACACGTTCAAATAGCTTTCTAATTGCTATCGTTACGATTTTTCATTCGGAAAAATATCTAAAATGTCAACATGTTAGTGTAAACAAAACAAAACAAAACAAAACAAAACAAACGAAAAAAAAAAAATTAATTGACTATCTAAATCGTGAAAAATCGCACACTCGTCATCCTTTTAAAAGTATTTTAAAAAATAATATTTAAGCAATCGTGTCCGATACGGAGTTTTATTTTTAGGTCATATCGTAAGTATGAATTGATATAACATTAGCTTCGCTAATATTAGCTTTATTAATTCAATGTAGAACTTAAAGTAAATAAATTTTATGTAATTGATTTTAGTATTGAAAATGTTGTCTGTTTCGGTATCAGCGCCTTTCCCCAATCTCTTTATACGGATTTTGAAAGGAAAGATATACGGGACGTAGAAAACATCAATAAGTTAAAATTTCCAGTACGTTATCAAGAAATTGAAAATGGAAAATAGTCGACCCTATGTATTGATACGAATCAATAATATAAAGAAATATTGCCGCCATAGTATTAAAGGATATCATAGTATTTCTTATCGGTTTTAATCCCTAAAAATCTGGCCAAATTTTGCAGGCTTCTATTTGAAGTAATAAAGAAGAAGTAGGAATAATGAAGCGGAAGTACGAGCGAAGTTAAGCGTACGCGAGCGCGTTGAAGAATACGTATACCAAAAATAGCTGACCTCACCAATATTTGAATTCGCATGCTCGTGTGCACTATAAACTAAATGGCCGAAATGTAGAAAAACAAAGGAATAACAATGTTAATTCAACTTAATTTTTTTTCACAAACTTTATCCGATGAATTATTGTTTGTAAATTATTGCTCTATTATTTAACACGCTTATAATAAACAAGATAACAATTTTAAACAAAGCCAATACTTGGCTCACTGGAATATTTCCAATTGAGCGTGTGCATGGAATACACTCGATAAGAGCGATGCTTTCCTACGGTTTATATGAAAATTCATTAATTTGGCTAAAAATTTCGGCTAGAAGTTTTATTGCCCGTGAATGCCGTTAATTCGTATCGGATCGCAGGGTGGAATTCACTCGGGAGCAATAGCTGCCTCGCATTATGTCACACTACATTCGGCTGTGGCTCGTGAGGGCGGGCTTGGTGGGGAGGGGTGAGGGGGAGAGGCACAGACGACCAAAATAGAACGAAATACTGCGCCCTCGGAGTCCCTATCAAGGGGGATGGAAGTGCGACGTTCCACGTGATTGCGAATCGATTAAAATGTGCGTATGCTACGCGAGTCGTTGTAACTCGACTCGCGATATGCCTGACGTCGACTCCGTAGCTCCGATCGCACGTACTATTGGCGATCGATGATCGTAGGAACGATAGACGCGTCCCACCATTGCAATCGAATGTCAAATAGCAACGTATCGATCGTATCTTGATCAAATGCAAGTCTTGAGTTAGTCATCGTAGCGCGGTAAGTCCGTGTTTGTTCGCGTATTATTCTGGAAAATTAATTCTAAATTGTGGCGGAGAGTCTATGTCGAAGCATTTGCTTTGATCATTTGGATCGGTATGTATCGCGATCTCTCTTCCATAATGCAATTAACGATTCGACGTCGATCTATGCGATCTCCGCTTAGAACGAAGCAACGTGGAAAATGCAATTTAAGCGAAATAACTGTTTAAACGATATCTTTTTTTTTATAAATAATGACTGATTTTTCTTGTGTCTGATGTTTCTCAATATCTCTCTATATTTTCCAACTTTGTTCGTCAATCTTCGTCACTCCCTCGAAATAAGTATAATAAAAGCGAATGCTTATTTAATTAGAGAATGGAAATAATTTTGAAGCTTATTAAACTTGTTCGATTGTCGCTTTCTCCTTTTTAATATATTCTTTTCTTCTTCTTCTTTTTGTATACTACTACTATGTCATCGCTTATTGTTAAAATAAGTTATTACATTAATATATGCAGCGCCGCTTGTACGCAATAGTGAGGCTTGTATGCAATTGACGAGCTTTTCACGCGATGAATCAGAATTATTTAATAAACATAAGAAAACGAAGAAGAGCTTGATTGAACGAAGCGGACGGAGGCAAAGCGATTAATTTACTCTCGGTAAATCCAGCTTTGTTAAAGTTATTTTTTCAGAAGCCCATAACTGTCGTCCCCCCCCCCCTCTCTCTCTCTCGCTCTCTCTCTCTCTCTCTCTCTCTCTCTCTAACCATCCGCCATCCGCCCCTCTCTTGGTCCGCGACAATTTATTTATACAGTTTGTAAAATTTGTCATTATCAGGTGATTTAAGCTCGATAGAAGACTGTAAACGTCTTTAAGAGACATGTCAGTCTGTTTGAAAAGTTGAATAAAGCTTCGTTGTCGGCCGCCGTCTTATAAAGCAAGTTAAAGCAAACCAATCGATGCTTTTTGGATTAATGGGACATTTATGATCGATAGAACGTCATCGTCGGCTTAGTAATCGGCCTCCGTCGGCCACCGTTCTTGCCTCTTGCTGTCTGCCCCGTCGCGAGCCTCTTTCCCACAAACGCTCGATGACGCTTTTCCTACGGAGCTTCACGAACGCACGCGCCTTTCTTTTCCTTTTCCACTTATTCGCCCCTTCCCCTTGCGTCAGCCCGCACACCCGCCCGCACGCACGCACAAGCACAAGCGCAAGCACAAGCACAAGCACAAGCACGAGCACACATGTCTCCCTATCCCGTCCTCCGCCCCCGGATCTCCTTGATCGCTACGCGCGACTGAATCAGCCTCCGAAGCCATTCCCGAGACGCGACAACAATCCGCGTCTTTAATAAGAATCCGTTGCCGGATATCGCGAGGGTAAGGTAATCGTCGTCGCATACGCGATTAAACGCTCCAAGCTGATACGCTCGAGGCTTCGCGTCCCATGAGTTTTTCGAATACTTTCAAGCCCCTACGATCTTTACAATTCTTGTATTGCAATGGTGAAAGATAGCCGATTATGAAAATTCATAGGGCTAATTGAATATTTTCCACTCAGCCCTCGCGCGCTACCCTCAAAATTCCATTATTCTTGTGCTTTACGACCGTTTTACAATGAAAATCCGATCCCTTATTTGAACGTCCGACTTTAATGTTAACACGACGATATAAAGTGATATAATGACGCTATAAGGATTAATTGTCTCTCGGAAGAGAACGTTGCGTCAGCGTTTCTCTAAAGGCCTCGTCGTCGATTAGTTCCTTGAATTAAATAGTTCGGAAAACTTATTGCCCGCGTAGTCATAAACTCGTGAGCTTAGAACAAATATGTATCGTTGCGTACGCGACAAACATTGGCTTTACCTTACCTACCTACCGACTCTCTGCAATTCTCTACAGCCTCCCCCCGACGCCCCATCTGTCTATCGTTCTCTCTCTCTCTCTCTCTCTCTCTCTCTCTCTCTGTATGACCGCTAAACCGCCCCATCGCTACATTCGCACCGACGGCGATCTTTTGGCGATGACGGTGTTCGGTGACGCATGCGCGACCCAAAAAAAACAAAAAAAAAAAAAAAAAGCTATGAAATAAGGTGCAAATGACAACTTTTGTCAGAACGTGTAGTTTTCATAGTAAAAGCTGTGATAGGCATTGTACGTTTAAAAATTAGTTGTGATGATAAGAGTGAGTAAGCCGAGAGAACTTTAAAATGAAGAATGCACGTAGAAATCGTGAATTCCGTGGGCGCGCATGCGTCGTTGGGGAATATGGTGGTGTTGACGATGGAGCGGTGGAGAGGGAGGACGAGGGCTCCCTCGGCATTTTCATCCTTTATCGCCAGGACTTCTCGACCATGGATGATTTCATTCAAGAGAGATGACCTTTAGACGAAAACCATCTGTCTCGCGTACGTAGGCGAGGAAGTAACGTTTACGACGCCACGACTGCCGAACGCCCAATGACGACAATAAGAGCGACTCACCACGCACCACCGCTACTACCGCCTTCTCACTCACTCGCTCTGCCTCTCGTTATTTCCTCTCTCTACCCCACCCCGCCGACCGCACAATACCTACCCCCCCCCCAAGCCATGGTCATGCTCCGCCGGGCAATCGCATAATGTTCCGTCGTGGCCCTACTCTACTACTTCATACTTACTAATAGTGCTTCGTGTAATCTCTCTCGTCTCTCTCGAGGCGACGATAGTGAGAGAGAGATAGAGAGAGAGAGAGAGAGAGAGAGAGCATGCGCGCGCGCGCACGCACATGCGTATTTGAAGACGCAGAAAAAGGGAGAAGAGAAGAAAACCGGAGAGTGGAGTAAACGAATACACGTATTTACACGCTCGCGAGCGTGTGCACAATAGGATCTCGTGGCTGTATTGAAAGAAAAAAGACAGGGGCGAGAGCGAGGAGCGTAGAACCATACGATAGAGATAGATAGATAGAGTGAGAGAGAGAGAGAGAGAGAGAGAGAGAGAGTTAGATAAAGGGGCAACAAATCCGTGCAACCTGGAGACTTTACGATGACCGGAGTGGCGGCGTGAACGTGCTTTCCGAGGCCGGAGAAAGCTCATTTAACAGCGCCGCAAAGGAAAGATCTGCCGAAGAGCCTCCCCAGAAGCCGAGAGGGAGAGCACGAGAGTGAATTGTAACCCCGACGTGTGCGCGTCGTCTTTCCCTGCGCGCGTTCCTGCTTCACTGTCTGTCTGCCTGCCTGCCTGCTTGCGTGCGTGCGTACTCGTGCGTGCGCGACCACACGTATATTCGCCGGGGCGAGAGGCGAACGAACGAAAGAGGGAGAGAGAGAGAGAGAGAGAGAGAGAGTGAGAGTGAGAGTGAGTGAGTGAGTGAGTGAGTGAGTGAGAGTGAGGTGACCGGGTGGGAAAAGGGACCGAAGCGTCGTCGGGAAAGAGAGAGTAGGAGAACGAAGGAAGACCAAAGCCAAGGAAGAAGGAGAGCAGCAGCTTGGCGGCGCGAGTCACGACGTGGACGAAGAGTCTCGAGACCCGGTAAAGACGGACCCTCGGTGCGCGTACGCTTTTCATAGCGCGCGCGCGCGCGTCTCCGTGTGTGCGTGTGCGTGTGCGCGCGCGTGTGGAGTTATCGCACGCACGTACTCCAGCGAGTCTGGGGTAAGTCAGGATGACCAGCAGTGAGACGCCGACGACGAGTAATGTGGAAACGGAGTATCTGGAGATCAACTCGAAAAATGCCTGGCCAATGCTTTATCAGGTGGAGATCTTTTTATTTCTCGTTGCTTTTCACCAAATCGATGCTTCCTCCACTCATATCTCCTCCGAGCGACAAACATTCGAATACTTCGGCCGTCAAAACCTTCATAATCCATCCTCCGAAATTTTCCTTTTTACCGCAAATCGCATCCCCACCCCCTCGGGATATAGCAGTTCGCGCGATTGTTTTCTTTTTGCTCCGAAATAAGAAAAAGGCTGTCTCGCGCTTTCCCCTCGGTGCAGTATCATAATTTATTTTTTCCCGACCCACTTTCTCTCTCTCTCTCTCTCTCTCTCTCTCTCACTCACACAAACACACACACACACACACACGCGCACGCATGCACGCACACACATGCACGCACACACACCCATACCCATACCCATAAGATTATTCGTCACAGAATTTGTTCTTATTAATCCTGGTCAATTCATGTTGTCAGTAGTTTATCTCTATTGTTTCCTCTCCCGTCTCTCTCTCTCTCTCTCTCTCTCTCTCTCTCTCTCTCTCTCTCTCTCTCTTTCTTTCATACACACTCGAACTCATACGTACAAACACGCACATACACACACACAATCCCTCTCACTCGTTCGTTAATCTTGGTTCTTCTCAGTATTCGTCATCCTAACTCGCTTGGGCCTTTGTGATTGTAGCTGTATAACACCAAAGGCTCATGTATAAAAGTCACCTTTTGTTCTTTAATCTATGATTTTTCCTCGGAAAATTCTCTAATCCGATGTGCTCTTCGCTTGAATGCCACAGTATGAGGGAGGAAAAAATTTTAAGAAATACACACTTGTAAGGGAAAAAATTTGTCAACACTGGTATATGCTTTAATGAAGCTAAACTAAATCTGCAATATTTCGTTGTCATATTAATATTTATGATTTGTATAGTTTCAGAGGATTATATAAAACAAATTTTGGAACTTTAAAAATAATTTTATTCTATAATTATAGTGCATTTTTATCATTTTTCGATATTAGAAACTTTTACTCTTTTAAATACCCAATCACTGTATTATAAACATAGGATAGCTAAAATTAAAATTAAAAATAACCTAAAATTGCGTTTTCTTTACAATCCTCAATTTATGCTTCTCATTGTTCGAGGAAAGCATTTCTTGGACAACTGTGAATTTCATTTGTATTTTATGGCAGCTATCCTAAAAACTAAAGCCTATTATTTTATTATTTTTTGTTCATTGGATATCGCACTGCTAACGCTAATGTCTCATACTATATATTGCAATTTTCATTTTATATATATTAGTGATTATCTAAATAATTAATTAATTTTCATTGTATTTAATTTTACTCCAAATTTATATTCTGCACATTGAGAATATCAAAGATTTATCATATGAATGCGAATGTTTAATACTTAATCAATGTAAAACAGACATTTGTACCGTTAATTAGATATCTTTATTTTTATGTAAAACTTTGTTCAAAAAGCTCATTTAAATGGCGTTTTATGTAAATTTTCTTTTATTGATATTTGGCATAAGAGAAATAGCTATCACGTGTGTATGATAACAAATAGCCAAGCTATAGTCATTTTAATAACCTCTTTGTGTAAAAAGTTATCCGTCAATCCAATAGAGGAGTAATACTATAATACAATTTACCTAATATAATTCAACTCTGTCCGTTCTCGTGTTACGCTATTTTAAAAGATTACCTTACTTATAGAGTCAATGAACTTTGAAAAAGTAAGAGAAAATTCCTTATATTTATATTTTAAACTACATTCTACTATTATGTATTTCTATCCAATTTTTTATTACCTATTAATATATTATAAATTTTGTATTAATATTACATAATTAATAATCACAAGAGCATTTTATAAGCATACAATTACATAAAACTTTGAGAGAAAAAATCGGATTAAAACTGTCAAAAATATATGACAAAGTTGCACATTTTACATTATTGTTGCACACATACTGTATTAAATAAGCAACAATAATATGCAAAATTAATAATCATTATATGCTGTAATGTTGATTTAAATTGTATAGTTTATACTTGAAATAAGTATAACTGGAATATGAACTCAAGAACTGTTATTTTGAACTTTTGTAATGCTAAATATAACTATTACCTTTGAGCTCCATTTTTTACGTCTGATTTGAATGAAAAATATGTTCTCAAAATATATTGTATTTTTGGATCCAACTAAAAACTAATAATTATCGTTACATTGTTTACTATGCTATTTACAAATGTCTCTTAATGAATTAATTAAACGTTTCAATGCAAGGGAGTAAAAAACTTTCTCGTGTATGTGACTGAATTTGCCTTTGTACTCTTTTCAATATTCTATGAAACTTTTTTTCTTTGTCCTTGTAGAAACAAGCCTTACTTTTGAATTATTTATCGCACTGACATTTGGATGAGTTAAATTGATAATCAATATTTCTAACTAGTAGCTGTAATAATGGCTTCCTAACATTGTTCCACGTTACATGTCATTAATCATTTTACAAGAATATCATTTGCTTCGAGCATCCTGTACATTTTATTATTATTACAATGTAATTTTATGATTTGAAAGGGAAATATATGCTACAATAATCCATAAATACATTATCCAAAATGAATCTATTTGATTTAATTAAAATTTTCCAAGATTGTGAATTATTACTAAAAGCAGAAAGCCTTTGAAAATAAATGTTCAAACTTTAAAGACATTCATAAAATTACATCGTTACCTTACTATGAATTTAAAGCTTTAATCCCGTCTAATTTGTTATTCTGAAATTTTATTTTAAAAGTGATTTCTTTATCATTTACAGTATACGCGTAATGAGTGCAGTCATTTTGAATATACCTACGATGAAAGTACAAAACCACAAAATAGATCATTAAATCGTTACAGAGATGTCTGGCCATACGATCATACAAGAATTGTCCTCAAAAAAGGTCCATGCGACTATATTAATGCAAACATTGTGCGGGTAAGTTGAGAGTGACTGATCAAGTCCGAATGTTATATTTAGTTTGGCTAAAGAATGAAATTTATTCTTTATTAAACGCATAGTATTTAAGTAAAATCAGTATGTATAATTAAAATATTTGCAACTATGTGAAATGAAAATAGATCATATTGTTTTAAATTAGTTTCACTCAACGCGCATCAATGACACTTTAATCAGTTAAAAATAACTTATTTGCCATTTGAACAGAAATAGAAGAAACTAAAGTAAGATTAAAAAAAAAAAACATTTCATTCGCCATTATATATTCCTGGACACTATCAAAGAAAAAGTTTTTGTACGAAATCATAAAAATTACATGTTTAAATATATTTCTTTCAAAAATAATGTGAGCGGTTATCTATATTTATTTAATGTAAATGAAAGAAAATTATTTTCTCAACCGTTTGACCAAACGTTCAAAATGTGAAGCCAAAGCTTAACATATAATTTTAATTAAATTAGAATGTAAAGCCACGTCTCGACATTTAATAATATTGTAACATTTAAATGCAGTGGCTTATTAATTTGTCAGGAATATTTATTAAAAAAAATGAACCATTACGTATGACTTACAGATGGAGCGAGCCCAAAGGCAATATATCTTGACGCAAGGACCTTTGCCAAACACAATCAGCCACTTTTGGCTAATGGTGTGGGAGCAAAATAGTAAAGCAATAATAATGCTAAACAAAGTAATTGAGAAAAATCAGGTGAAGTGCCATCAATATTGGCCACTCGACGGTTCATCCGATCACACAATGAACCTTACCGATGTTGATCTCAAAGTGGAATATATCAGTAAAACTGAGTCATCTGATTACACGATTTGCACACTGAGGTGAGCAACGCTAACTTATAGAAAACAGACTTTGCAGAATTATTATATTCGTGTCCATTATTATAATTCTTTAACTAGACAAACATTTAATTTGTACAAAACAGACTAACCAAAAACTCTCTTTAATTCGATAATATACAAATTGTTCCTTATTTTGCACTATTATTTTTCTTTCCTTCTGTTTCTCTCTATCAGAATGTCTCAATGTTCTAGAATTCTATCAGAATCTATAGAAAATGATTTAATTAAGTGTGCTAAGGCATTTTGAGAGGCAAAAGCAAGTACTACCACTATTTCTTTTGAAATTTCGAATAATCGGATCTTATTGTTGATACTACGATAAGTTTAATAAAATCCATTCGTTTGAAGAATATCTATTTCTCTATCACTTTATACGAGTGTGTCATTTAAAATCATTTAAAATCATTAGCCAGTGCAAACAATTTATAAGTGTGAAATTAATAAAGGTTTGAACTAATTCCAAGGAGAATGTTAGAGCTCTAATTACAAATACTACGCATCATGAATAGATTTATAATGCAACGTCATGTGGTTAAAGTCTAAAAATGTAAAATCGAAAAATTTCCCGCATTTCGAGGATAAATAATGCGTAAGGCTCGATGAAGACCTCGAGAAAACGCTCGACTTAATAGCCGCAAAAATCACGGCGTTTTGATTTGACGCCAAGAACCACAAATCTCCCACATCTCGGGCATTTTCCTTCAAAGTTATTTAAGACCATTAAAATTGATATTATTATATGTAAATTATCTTTAATAATGATCTTAAATTAGATTAACGGATACTGAATCGCAAAAAAGCCGAGACATACTGCACTTTCACTACACCACGTGGCCGGACTTCGGTGTACCCAGGAGTCCCGCAGCGTTTTTACGATTTTTGGCGGATGTGAGGCAATCCGGTGCCCTGGACCAGAACGTCGGCCCACCCATTGTACATTGTTCGGCCGGCATTGGCAGATCAGGCACATTCTGCCTGGTAGACACATGTTTAGTATTGGTGGGTATCCGAAACTAAAAACAATTGAGATTTCTCTCGCGTTTCGTCTCTATGAGATGACAAGTAAAAGGGCAGAGGCGTAGTAATGAAAGCCTAACGCTAAATAAAAAACCAATCGATGTAATTTGTGATAATTGATACTTAACCAGATAGTTTTATTATGTTTACTCTTATTGTCCTCTCTTATTGTTATTATTATAATTTTATCCTTGTAAATTAAGTGAGAAAAGCAATTAAAATAACGTGCACAATGTAACATGAATAATCAATTGTGAGATAATTCTAATTATTTATTAATTTAGCTTTTAAATAAGCAGCATATATTTAACGAATTAAAAGGCAATTACCACTGAATATTTTAATACCTTCCTTCATTTTTATTTCATGCCCACTTATTGGGAATGGTATTTAAAATTTAATATACAATTATGAATTAAGCAACATTTTTGCAAATTTTGAACTATGTATCAATATTTTTGTCGATATTGGTTAAGTTTCTAATTTGTTATACTCTCATATAGAAACTAGAATATTTTAATTTACTTTGAGTCGATAAATTTCATTTATTGTTAAGTTATTAGAATAAAATGTTGCTTTATAGTTTAAGGATTAATGTAACATCATTAGGATACACTATCATGATGAATAAAAGTTCGATAATTGCAAAAATAGTGAAATAATTTAACGATATTATTGTTATTGTCGTTGTTGCCGCCGTCATTTCTTCTTCTTCTTCTTCTTATTATTATTATTAATTTTTTTTTTTTTCAGATTGAAGAGAATGGTTTGAATTCCGTTAATGTACGAGAAGTCTTGATAGAAATGAGACAATCTCGAATGGGCTTGATTCAAACGCCAGACCAATTACGATTCTCGTATGCAGCCATCATCGTGGGATCGAAACAATTGCCTCTTAATAACGTGGTAACTAATACCAATTCACAGTGGCACAATGCTATTAGTGTTGTTTGCGATTGATTAATTTGCATTATTTCATGATTTTCCTTCTTATTCCGCATTTTAGCATACATTTATCCTATATTCTAATGGCATTGGTCTGCTGTGTCAACGGCAAATTAATAAACTCATTGTAAAAAAATCAATTTTGCATTCAATTTTCAGAATGTGGACAATAGTGAAATAGGAAATGCGCAAAATGATATATATAGTTTTAATTATACGACACCAGAAGTTACAGAAGTTGTGGAACAACCTCCTCTGCCACCTCCGAGGGGGGAATCCTTAACTCGCAGCATGATGTCGGATTCGACGCCTGGCCCCATTACGGATAATGGTAATTATTGGCAAACCTATTTTCATTTTATTTCCGCCCTAGAGAAACAATATACAACAATAGATAACGGAAGATACGCAGCACCGTGAAAGTGAGCCAGCCTGCATTTCAAGGAATTTCTTCATTTTACGGCCAAAGCTTTGATAGAAATGATTATTTGTTACATTCTTAACTCCATTTCACTTATGTATCTGAAATTAATCCAATTAATTACTCGTGTATGCTGAAATTCTTATTCAATACATCTGATGTATTTATATTACATATAAATTAAATTCATTTAATAAGCGAGAATTTTCATTATAAATTGTAGAAAATTCTGGAAACAAACCTCCTGACAAGCCACTACCGTGCGAACCATCAGCAGGCATCGATTCAAATTCTACTGGTTCGTCGAATCACGTTGGTGAACAAAATGCTTCTAGTGGCGATGCATCAACAAAACGTAGTAAAAGCGATGGAGACAATTCATTTCAGACAAATAGTCCACCGTCCAGTCCCGATTCGTAAGTTTGCAATTAAAAAGTCTTCTTTTAAAAATTTGGTTCATCGTTAACACGCCTCCTCACTTTCATTGATCTATTTTTCTTATTTGATACCATATATTTTGATTTTATTTTTTATTTAATTTTTAGGAAGAACGAATTGCGTCGACGGCGAATGGAGAAAAAGGACAGAATTGATGCGCAGGTGCGGGAAATGAAACGACGACAAAAGCAATCGGAAGACTGGCAGAAGCTCAAGAGGTCATTATTTTCGCCCCTTTCATTAGGTCTAGGTGCCGCTATTGTTGGCGGGAGTGTATTGGCGTATTATAACATGCAAAACTAGACTAAATGTGCGAGCTGATCTGGGAAAAATATGCCTACAATAGGGACTATTATGTGAAATAATTTGAAACGTGCCCAAATATTGTATAATTGTTTCGTCGTGAAATCCTAACGCGTCTCTCTCTCTCTCTCTCTCTGTCTCTCTGTGTGTGTGTGTGTATCTACCACCCACTAGGCAATTTCATTGCCGATTCACGCGCCATTTTTCAATCGAAAGATTAACACGCTCCCGGAAGTTATATACATATTTATATTTATACGCGTGGATACGTATTTGTATATGTGTATATATATATATATATATATATATAAATATATATATGCATATGCATATATGCGTGTATGTATATGCACACACAATAACTTACAAAAGAAAAAATTAGGAATATGACGTGAAACAATAATATGAATGAAACAATAAAGGAAGGGGAAAACTGGTATTTTTCCAGACCTCGTTGGTTTAAAAACTTTAATTTCGAGAAAGAGCACCGACGATGATATTCAAATTGATATTTTATAGAAAACAATATTTTTTTACCAGAAGGCGGTCACTACAAAAAAAAAAAAAAAAAAAAAAAAAAAAAAAAAAAGTCAGATACTCGGAAGCCTATTTTCATATTTTATTTGCACTTATTGTTTTCAAAAATTTAATTTTTTCGATTTACCGAATCTGATAATGTCGAAATAGATCGTATAATAGTCGTTTTAATTTTCGATTCCTTTGACAAAAAGCATAAAAGAGAATAAAACTGTTCAGAAGTATAATAATTCGTATTTAAAAATAAATGGAAAAACGTTTAAGGTTCCGAAGAAGCCTCGATTGAAATATTTATACGCAACATAAAATTTTCTTTTAAATCTATCGTTTTAAAATCTATCATTAATCGTATTTTTTTATACTTGAAAATAATAGATAAAAACAAAAAAGCGTTTTTCTTTAACCTACTTTGCGATTTTTGTACACCGAGCGATAGCGTGAATTATTAAGTAAAATTGCAAACTTACGCATTTTTACCCGTGTGATGTTATTAGGAACACGCATATTTAGAGATATTGAAACTTTAACGTGTCAGAGTTGGGCGATATTTATAATGTAAAAGTGAATTGCTATTATTCTGTTTTGGTGATTGTAATTTTATGGATCACTTAGTGAATAGTTTATTGCTCTATAGACATAACACTTATTTAATATCGTTACTCAAGAATTTGTTTATCAAAATCTTGTCCAACTTTAAATCATTAGCTGCATTATAAGTTTCTATTTATAATTAAATTAATAGTAATAGGGTAAGAAATGCACTTGTTAAATAAACTCAGACTTATTGTCATAATAGAAGTTCATTTATATAAGTTGTAGAAAAATTTATTTTTTAAATTTAATCTCTCACAATAATTCATTTAATTAACTACTTATTGTTGAAGTTGTTAAACATAAGATACCATATTTTAAATATATTTAGGGAGTTAAATATATATGTATATAAATGAATGAATTATTAAACATCTCAAATTTTCAATAAAATTACAATTATTAAAAGTAATAGTAGATTTTCAATAAATATTTACATTCCAACTCTGTACAGTCATCAACGAATGGCGCCGATTAATTATTAATGATGGTAATACTGATTAGGAAGACAAAGGAAATAAGTATAATTTTTTATTTGCATCATCCCAAATTTAATATTAATAGTAAAAAAGTAATAAAATAAAAGTGAGAATATCGTCGATTACGATACTACTTGAGGTGACTGAAAGACTGAGTATGGATATGAATAAAAGGACAAAACAATATAAACATAATAACTTGGCGAGATACACAAATGTGCAGAAAAGAAAAACTTTAGTTACAGAGTAGAATAGTCACATAATCCATAAGAAAGCAATTTTTACATGTAATTGTAGTAAAAAACAAAAAAAAAAATACAAAAAAACAAAACAAAACAAACAAACAAACAAACAAAAAAAAACAAAAAAAAAAACCGAGAGCGAGAGAAAAAAAAAAGATAAAAGGATAAAATATATGTTTAATCGAGTGGCGAGAAAGTCAGACTGGTTCAGTAATATACATTTATTTAGATTAATATTCAGTAAATTTACCTTTTAATACTAATTATAAATGAAAGAGAGAGAAAAAAAAAATGAAAATTACATCCAAATTAGATATATTAAGAAATTAAAAATTCTTCGGTTACGTAATGACTGCGAATCGTCGCTTATTTTTATTTCATTTAGAACCATATTTGGTTAAACATACATATGAATATACATTTATATGCATATATTAGCAATTTATATTACTATTTATGTTGTTGTTGTTGTTTTTTTTTCTTTTTTGTTTCTTTTTTTTGTTCTTTTTTTTTCAACAATTCAATAAACTAATATAATAGATAATAAAGAAAAGATACACGAAGACACGGTGCTATTTTAAAGTTCCAAAATAAGCATAAATAAAAAAAAAAAAATTAAATTATGGCAAATTGCATGAGCGACTGACAATTTATGATTGTATGTGTAGCATGAATAAGAAGTAGTAGAGTGCCTGAAATAAATATACAATACTGAGGTTTAAGACGCAATTTGACATATAATTTACAATAATCTACAATTTTTCAATACAATAAATAATCCACGAGTTTCTCGATAAAAGTCAAACGAACGAGTCAACATACACAGAAACATAGCAAAGTGCCTATCTCTATTACAAAAAAAAAAAAAAAAAAAAAAAAAAAAAAAAAAAAAAAAAAAAACAAAAAAAAAAAAAAAATAAATCATAACAAAAGAAAACAAAACAAAAAAAGCAAATAAAATAAGTCAAGTACTTTAGTCTTTTATGAAATTACAATTGAATGCATATTTTATTTATAATAAGATTGATTAAAGATTCTAAGCAAAAGTCGAATTCTTTAATGTATAGTTTACTTACGCTTTTAATAATATTATATTGTCTCTGTATATGCAATTAAGAAGAAACAAAAGTAAATCTGTGAGTTACAATATTGTGAGATATTATTCTTTTTCTTTTTTCTTTTTATTCTTTTTTTTTTTTTTTTTTTTTTTTTTTTTTTTTGCATTTTCATTTTTTATTGATAATTTTTATTATTAGCTATGACAGCACATATAAGATTTTTGAAAAAGTTTATATAAGAATTGCACGATTGGAAAATGATTGCATTAATATGAAAATATTGATTGATTGATTGAATATTGCAAACGGCAAGTAAAAGCACTATGCCTAAAGAAAATTCAAATTTAATCGCTTAAAGACAATTAGAAATTATTTTACAATACATTAGTCAAGTAACACACTGTAGACGTAGTTAGGAAACATTTATTTAGTAAAGAAATATAATAAATAATAGCTATTTCTCGCTACTCAAACTTTCGTAGTTATTGTATTTATATATAGACGACGAAATTTTGTAGAACACTGTACAATGTTATCGTAAATGTGAAACGGTGCGATACTAATAGGAAGTATATAAAGAGTGTGGCGATAGGCCAAAAACAATTTAGAGGTTTAAAGTGAAAGAAAAAAGAAAAACTAAGCAAATTAAGAATTCATGCAATAAAAATCATTCAGAACTTTTTATACGTAGATAATAAATATTGTGTCATGAAGCATTAATGTGTAATTCAGAAAATATAATTTTAAAAATATTTTAAACTTTTTTTTTTTTTTTATTGTAGTTACAGATTTGTTTTTAATTATTATTAATTTATTATTTTGTAGAATGTACGCTCGTGAAGCGAATGTTAAGCGAACGAATCTCGAAAATTAATAGTAATAATTAATTTCAAAGGCATTCGTTTGGGGCGGCGGGAATGAAGAGATAAGAAAAAAAATTAGTTTCTGAATAATTTTTTATGCTAATCTCATGATATAATAAAAACAACAATACAATAATCAAGGATGAAAAATGGTCTAATGTAGCGAATAAGCACGCGCGATGTTTGCGAGTATGTGGGTGGTTATGAATGCATATGTGCAAATGTGATTTTTCATTTATTTGACAACGAGGTGTAAATTATTATATATGGCAAGCCATCAAAGTCCAAAAAAAAAAAAAAAAAACAACGATTTATAGTTAAATTATCAATTTTACCGAACATTGAATGCCATTAATTTTATCTTATCTTTTTTTTTTTTTTTTTTTTTTTTTTTTTTCCCTTTTTTTTTAAATTATCAATTTTACCGAACATTGAATGCCATTAATTTTTTTTTTTTTTTTTTTTTTTTTTTTTTTTTTCATTTTTACCATTTATCTTCAATTGCAGAAAATTAATTTTTCCAAAAAATGGAATATGGTATGGCATTGTAGAACTCTTATATATGATATAACCATCACTATTTTAAATGTTAACTTATTAACAATCAACCAAAAAAAAAAAAAAAAAAAAGAAGAAAAAATGTAGGAAAGATTGATAGTATAAGTATTGTGAAGTTTTTAAAATATAATAAGCTCGAACAATTAATTCAATAAGTGCAACTTGATTAGAATAGTCAGTAGTAATATTAAAAATCAGCTCCACGATGTAGTTTTAAAGAATAATTTTATTTTTCGACAATTTTAGTCTCGGATATTAAATGAAAATTACATTGTAAACTTTATATATATATATATATATATATATATATATTTTTTTTTTGTTTGTTTAGTAAGAGACTCGCCAATTAATATTTTGTCACATACAATCGGTCGATGTTCTTAAATACAACATGAGACATGATTGGATATGAAATTAATGTTTCTTATTACTTAAACATAGATCGGCTTTTGTCGTGTACATTTAGCATTTTACAACTGATTACATTTATCGTCGAAAAATATTTTATCTTTATGTTTTATTGATAGAATGGTTAAACGAAAATCCTATTTACCTTTTATTGCCCGAGGTCATTTATGACAAAATACAAAACAAAAAGAAAAAAGTAAAAATAAATAAATAACACTGCCGGAGGAGCAATGCCGTAAAAAATATTTCTACGCGGTGACTAAGAGTACTGAGCACATGACCTCAACTTTGAAATTAATTTCTTTCAGATCGAAAAACGAAAGCAGCGAGCAGAGCGAAAAGACACAACAAGAGACTGAGTCGCCAAGTTAGTCAGAATCAATGAGCGTCAGTGTCGAGAAATATAATCGCAACTTCTGTGAATGTGTTTGCGACCTCCTTCCCGCAATTCTTCATCTTCTCCTATTAAGTGACCAATCAAGTAATTGTTGTCTTCATTGTGATGGGTTATTGTTTGTCGTTTTCTTTCTTTCTTTTTTTTTTTTTTTTTTTTTTTTTTTTTTTGGTTTTTTTTTGTTTTGTTTTGTTATTTTTTTTTTTCAAAAATAGAAAACGTACATAGAGTTTTTGCATTGGATACACAACTATAACGCAGCATTTCGTTTATTTAGTTTTTCGCTCGTCTCGAGCCATATATAATGATTGATTGAAAATCAATAAAAAAAAAAAATAAATAAATAAATAAAAAATGGGGGAAAAAATATCAAACATAATACTAAAAAAATATGAAAAAACTATATAAAGTAGAACGTACATATTATTTTATGATTTATTTTGAATTATTGAGAGCTTATATACGTACTGCGTATATACGCTATTAGCACCTCGAGACGGCACATGTAAATTGTTAATTAAACATACAATTGTACGACGGTATGTAAAAGTTCACGCACCCATGATGAACATTTGACATTGTACATAAATTAATAATGAATCAAATTGTAAAAATTGATTTTTTTTTTTTTTTTTTTTTTTTTTTTTTTTTTTGTTCAATCGATTTGAAATTAGACAAATTTTATTTGGAGAGTACGTTCGTTGAGTTTTTTTTTGTTTTATCGAAGCTTGTTTTCAAAATAAATTTATTGAAAGCAAATTCACCGTTCTATATTTATAAATTGGCAAATATCCAACATTGGCATATAAATACTTTATAAGGAAAGATGTTTGTTTAAATTATTACAAAAATAAATGAAAAAGAAAACAGCTTATTTTTATTATTATTAAAAATGTAAAACACAAAACGTTTTAAATATGAAATAATACGTGTGTTAAACATTTAATTTTATTGTTTTACAAATACACTTATCTACAAGCTCGGTATTATATACATTGGTAATTGTAATTTCATGTATATACATATATATATATTATTTTTCTGTATCGCGCTCGAAGATTCAAATCGTTTTATAAAAATTACACATTAAAATTCAATCTCAAATTTTATTCTTTTGATTAAAATTAAATATATGAAAGTATCGTTGAATGAGAATTCATTAAATCATCCCATTATGTCAGGGAAGGGAAGAGCTTGTGATTACTCTGATATTCGTTGGTTGGAAAGTCTTGGGACTTTTCGTCGGCCATTCATTCAATTGGCATTAATTGTCGCTTACAAGTCTACACACCGAAGTATTGCATAATAGTTACGCGTGCTCGCCTCTGATTCATCTCCCTCCCCCCATCCCCCAATCCCCCCAATACCCCCATTCACCGTCAGCCTTGACGTTATCAACGTAGATTTATCGTGCCGTGTTGTTTTTTTTTCTTGTTCTTTTTTTTTGAGCTCCGAGCTAACTGAAGAATGAGAGATGCACCGAATCATTTGAGATGGCCAATAAATTTTAATTTGCAATTCGTCGATAAAGCTAATGACGACTTCTCGCTCCTCGTCACTGACTTACTCACACTTCGATCCGCATCACCCAACTCGAGCCTCGTCTCATTTGCTTTGTCCTCCTATCCTTCTTCTAGCTATTTTACAACGGTACCCTCGTCAAGCTCCGCGTCATCCCCATATCCATCCCCCTCCAACGTCATCCTTCTCGACCACGTCGTCTTGACGATGAGAGAATCTCCCACAAAGTTCCCCAACGAAGAAGTAGCAAGATCACGGATCTTCCGGTTGGGACGCTTCGTGACTCGGACATCGCGGGCTCAATTCGCAATTCCGTGTTTCTCTATGGCTTTGCGAAACGAAGCTTCCCCCGCCCTCATGCGCCTCGCTATTATTATTATTATTATTATTATTATGTGTCATCCCATGCTCTCGTAATCTCGTGCACTACGTTAGTCTAATATCGACGATAGAGCGTGAAAAAATAATGAATGAAGACATTGCGCAGTCGGTCTCGCAGCATTTAAGGAGCTTTCGTAATTCGCAGTAAACTCCTCGAGTTTTCATTTGTTTTCGCGGCTTTGGCCATATCTTTATGTTCATCGTTCGAGTTGCAATACAACCCTTCCCTCTACGTCGTGCGCGCTGATTGCGGCAATTAATAACTTAAAATAGTTGTAAAGAAATCTCGTTACGTACATCGGTCGGCTTATTTATCTCTTAATTTGACGATTTATTAGACGCTTCGGAGAAAAGGTCTTGAAGATAAAGATCGGATCCGGAAATTTGTACTGTTTCAGTCTCGTTAATATTATGACTCCGACAAGTATACGCGCTACGGCTTTAATACACGTTCACATAAAATTAAAAGCAATTATCTCCACCTGTCATAGTATTCTAGCGTCATGCTTATTAAAACTGTTGACACAAAAATATATGGGTAAGTTTGTTTGAAATATCGTCGAGAGAGAGAGAGAGGGGGGGGGGTGGCGATTGAATTTAAAAAATCGTAATAACCAGGTTCCGTCAGCGCAGAATGTAAAAATTTCACGTTTCAATGCCGATTTGAAAACCTCGTAAATACAAGATTTAGGAAAATTTGGAAGTTAGGAAGTCATAGAGCGAGAGCGGGTAAGAGTTATAATGAAATTTACAAACTCAGCGTTTAAAAATGTAAATTGTCAGGACAATAATTGGCAGTGGATGTAATTATTTAGTTTGGAAATGGCTTGGAAAGAGATTGGTAGGATTCGAAAGTTACCTATTTTCGGTATAATTAAATGTCCATTAGTGGGCAATACGGAAGTAAAAGTCGAGCAGTCGGTAAGTGGAACGTGATAGCGATAGAATCCCGATTTCGTCGATCAACAATACAATGGTGACTGTCATGAGGGTGGGAAGGCGGGGAGAGAGAGAGAGAGGGGGGGGGGGTTGACAATCCTTAATCGCATGCAAATGACAAGGCTGCATTGGATGAATTTTGGTTTTATTTGCTAAAGGTTAATCTCAAGATAGACGACATTTCTCCTAGGCGACAGCACCTTGTCTGTGGCCCTTTTCAAGAATTTTTCACACCGACATTCAATCATTCAATAGCACTGTTCCCCTATTCTCCTTCCTAATCAGTTTTAATCAGGTAAGCTTTTCTCGTATATCATGCACGTAAATTACACTTAATATTGTATGAATATTTACTCCGGCTGAAAGGAAATGCAGAAAAGCTTTCCGCTTACGTACGAGCAATTAATTTTTCCGATCATAATAAAATAATTCATCGACGTCTAGTCGATAAGACTGGCGTATCTCAAACAACGTGGACAGCTGACAAACTAATGGGATTTTTTCTTCTTTAAAATAGTACTTGGACATTGCGAAAATAGTTATTTTGCTCATTCGTATTATCAATTTTACGATTAATTCGTGTATTTAATGAGGAATAATTAACGGATTTTGTATTTTAAGTAAATTAATCAATTATAGTACTTGGATCAAATTACTTCGATAAGATTTTTTCATACCTACAGGATGACAAGAGGGATATTTTTCTTTTTATCACGTAGAACGTAAATAAATAAATATGCGTACGCGTGTGTATGTATTTATATATCGAATGTATTTTAGATTTAGTAAAATAACCTCATTTTTCTCCCCATCTAATAATAATAGTGGGTATTATTTTTTTTTAAATAATTCTTTAACTACTTGTATGTATCGGTTATGATCGCTGCGCATTAATTATTTAGAAGGCTAAATAAGATACTCGTTAATGGAAATATGTGTATTTCAATGATTTTTATGCCACCTTGACGTTGTATAATCGACACAAAATTTATTCCATTTCGCTGATTAATTTTACATCGAAGAATATTTCATTCGTGATCATGGACACAACGAGATTTACATGATTCGGTGTTACAATGTTTATTTATCTTTGCTGAACATAAAGTTTCATTACGTTAAAATAACAATAATTAATTGAATTTTTTTACATTATCAAGCATTATTAAGCAGTATTAATAATAATAATTATTAAGCCCAGTATGCATACTGTCGATAACAAAAAATTTCATGAGAAGATCATACGCTATTTTATTGATTTTTTTAAATGCCGTGTCACGATAAAATGCAAACGAAAATATGACGAAGCTTTAGCGACGATTTTGTAGGAAAAAGTTCGAGAATTGGCGAAACAAGTTCAGTACGTCACGTTAAAAGCCGTGAATTATGAGACAAACACAATATATATATATATATATATATAGATTAATAGTATTTATCCAAAGTTTTTTCAACTACGTTCAACAATTAAATCAATAACCATGTAACATTTACAAATATATTCGATAAAAATATACGGGAATCGTGGAAAAATTCAAGATTCACAGACATTTTCATTTATTCCTAGTGGATAAAGACATCCGACTGAAATTGATATGATTAAGCATGAATAAGGCAAAATGAACCAAGTGAAGTGAGATAATTGAATGTAATTGTAAGATTGATTGTTTTATTTGGAAAATCTACCAAACAATAAGTTGGCAATATAATACAAAATTTGAATATTCATGGTAATAAAAATGAGTCGATTGGCATATGTGAAAAATATATTTTTTTCACCTATTAATCGCGTGTTTAATGGCACGTTTGTCGAAATTCGGCACAAAAACACAGGCGCATTAATAGCTCCGAAGTATTATTGTTGAAGGCAATTGAAGGACATACGAATCAAGGTTGCTTATATTGCTGATTCATGACTTTCGATAAAATCACTGCCACACTATCGAGATAAACGACAAGTACGGTGAATGTTATTATGGATTAGTTAAAGGGAAAGTTCGAGGCAAGACAATGGCCGCATTATCAGCTGAAAAATGTGATATAATTTACATAATAATTTAATAGTTGTTTCTTTTAACAATTGGGAGATAATTGTGCGGAATTTCTTAGTTGGACGATCAAATACCTAACCAACTACATAATGCATAAATAATCTTGTGAACATCATACAGACATTTCTCTACAACACAATTCCCTAAACGCAAGATTTAATTTGAATAAATAAAAGAATTTCCATTGCATTGTTGTTGCTGTTGTTGTTGTTGTTGTTACTGCATTAGGATTTATTTATAAGTGAGTATGTTGAGAAAGATGCGAAACACTTTTTGCATTGAATGTATCGGAGAAGTTGGAGAATAGTTAAACAGTTGCAAATACTAACTCGAAAATTGACAAAATATTTAGATTTATACCTTCAGCCAATAATACATAATAATTAGGAAAATTTTACTCTCATTATCAAGAATAGAGGCGTTACCATGATAAAAATACGAATTTTACGCAACATGGAATATCGTTATGGTTGCTTGGCAGCACTGCTCATTCGAAATCAATTCAAAAAGAAGATACAAAGAATTTATTTATAAACATGGTTACATAAAATATCAAGATATTTATAAATAGAGATCATATCAGGAATTATGTTTTAGCGCGAAGTCGTTTTATTTATAAACAATGTTTATTAATTTCGAAATTAACATTCGAAACTGATTCATTTAAACGGAATAATGAAACTATAAGATTTGCATATCTTACATTGGATAAATATTTTCTTCAAATGTTGTTTTAATAAGTGAATTTTTTAATTGCTATGAAAATTTAGCATCAGTCGTTAATATTGACAATGAATGTGTTGAAAAAAAAAAAAAACAACTATTATTCCAAAGGATTTTTGAATAACGCGATTAACAATTAACTTTAGCAATCGAGGAATAGCGTAAAATTATAATTGATTTTACGTGAAAATAATGATTAGAAATATTAGAAATTGATGAAAATTTATAAATACCAAGTGAAAATAATATGAATAATCCGTGTACGATACGAAGAAGATTTTAAAATTTTCATAACCGAAGCTCGATTTCGTGGCTTCGAGTAATCAATGAAGACAACAGGCTCTTGGCTAATTAATTATAAACATTATTTCGATGCAATTGGTTTTAAACTAATGAATAATAATGAAATAAATTTATTAGTAATAATGTAATATTCTACTGCATCGATTTTTCATTATATTAAATGAAATATGCTTAACTTTTTTCGAAATTCAAATGTAAAAAATTTATTTACAAAAATTGATAATAGCGTTTTTCAATCAGATAATCAAACATTTCATGCAACAAGAATTTTTTACATAATAATTGCCATATATGGATATATGGCAAGGAAATATCTTAATTACAAATCGATGTAGAATAATATTTGTTCTCTTTGTCCTCTATTTTTAGTTATCAGAGTTGCAGCGACATTAGACAATCTAATGCCATTAACAAATCCTGAAGATTCACCTTAGAATATTATTATCGTAGAAAAATAAACAAATACCATTGGGAATTGCCAATTTCTTTCGTTTAATACGCTTATGAATGTCATATTATTAAATGCCTAGTTATCATCGATCTTTCATATTATTTTGAACAATTTATCATCTTTATCAAAGAAGTCCCAGCATTTCTCACTAATTACTATTGCATCTACACTCTACCTTTATTATTTCTTTCCCTGTTTTTTTCGTGTTTTTCTTTCTTTCTTTCTTTTTTTTTTTTGCCCTCAATTTCAATCAACCCGTATAATTATCCGATATAATACCGGTCAACCCTATTGCTAATTGCAATACAACGATCCTAGGACAATATACAAACTATGAAATTACCGAAAAAAACCTATTATTATTATTATTATTATTATTATTATTATTATTATTATTATTATTATTATTATTATTATTATTATTATTATTATTATTATTATTATATATGCGTACTTGTGCAATAAATTTAAACATGTGGATCGGTGGATTGGAGTTGTATTGAAGGAGGAACCAACAGTGGAGTGGTGATCATTTAAATGAAGCCAATAAGCAGGCGCTTGCGCCTTTGGAAATGCATGTATGCGTGTGTGTCGATGTGAAAGAAAAAAACAAAAAGAAAAACAAACGACAAATGTTTGTACGGGTGTCACGAGTTAAAAAGTACTATTCGTAAAAAAAAAAAAAAAACAAAATGATAGATGCTTTTTGTTGATGATTTTAACGACGAAGAGCGAAAAAGTCTCGATCTCTTTACATACATCTACCGGGAGAGAGAATGGTAAAATTGATCGAATGCTGGATCTTCGATTGTAAGTTCAGCGTCTGCTTTATTTATCTGCGCTACGTCATATTGCAGCACAATATGTACGCAAGACTATTGGAAGGAGGAGACGAGGATAGTTTGGCAAATATAGCCGACGATAATGCGAAGGATCGATAGCAAATTGCAAACTTGGACAATCATATCGATATCGAATGAATCTTTAATAGAAGAAATCTATTTATTATGTATATTTATGATTTTTGCTTTTATGCATTGTTCATGCTTGGGCAAAATAGCGGCTAAGGTGGGCTTCACCATGATAATTCTCTTACGTAGATTTACAAAGGACATCGGATCGATCGCAGCCTGTACAACGGGTAGACATTACGTCGTCATCGTCGACCTGCCACACCGCACCGATGCATTTCTCTCATTATTCCTCGGATTAAGCGAATAGATTGACGAGTCGAGCGGACGCTGGTATAGTGGAAGCCCGAAGGATTCATTCGTTCCCAATCTTTAATGCCCTGAATGCGCTTGCCAAACGCGTCTCGCTAAAATCTTTGAGAAAGTCCCGGTTGGCAAATATCACGGCGATCGACGTTAGTCCGCCTATCCGCGTAAGATCGAGCACGTCAGCTCAATGATCGAGTGAACACGACGGAGTCCGCGAAGACAGCGTAGGGTCGACTCGGGGCGAACGTCAGGTGACGTCAAATGTCGCGACGTCAATCCGATGGCGCAGCCTCGGGTTCCCCGTGCCGACAATGCCGAGAAGTCGGCTGCGACCGCGGGATCTCGCGATCGCCTGGCTCGTTATTGTCGCGGGCGTCATCCAGGCCGTCGGCGAGCTGCGCCGGAATACTCTCGGCGGTACTCCATTCCCGGCCCGGCCAGGGCTCGACACCGGTAAAACTACGTCCCCGAAAGCCTCTCCTAGGCATCACCGTCGCTCGCCTCGTCCTTACTCATTCATCGGACAGTTGTGTCACGCTACGTTGTGGTGGCGACCGGGCCGATCATGGCGACCGCGCAGACCCGTGGCGAAGGGGAAGGATGACGGGTGGGACGACTGAAGGAGAATGACGATCGGAACGCGCGATTCGACGCGACGCGACGCGACGAGAAGCGCTTTAGGCTTTAATTTTTGTTATGTTCAACATAACCTCTCTCGCATCTCTTGGCTCTTATAAATGCTTCTAAAATTGTAAGAGGCGGAATTTTCGTCGATTGTGCCTTTGGCATTGTTGCGTTTGAAGTCACCCGACCCTTGGCTTTTGCAACGACAATGCGCAATCTCTAATCGTACGAGTTTACCCCCCCCCCCAAATTGGGATTAGGACACTTTTATAAATGGATTATGTGCGCTCGTGGCGAACGCTAATATCGATTTCGATCTCGTACAGTGGCATTTGTGTGCGCGAGTTTACCTCTTCGTTTTCAAGATATCCCGGCTTGTGATTACTTAGAGTTTATTTGATAAAGAAAAAGTGCGTGTACGACTGTTTTTTTTTTAAAGATTACAGTCGCGATCCATCCAACACTTGACTCCATCCTATTGACTATATGATATTCATTGTCTCTCTCTCTCTCTCTCTCTCTCTCTCTCTCTCTCTCTCTCTCTCTCTCTCTCTCTCTAAATATATATATATATTTATATATTATATTGACGTATAATATAAGGAGACACTGTATTATTATTAAGAAAATATAATAATGCAGAGCAATTGCTGTTAAATAGATTTGCATGAATAGGTTATATATAGCTTGAGCAAGTCTCGAGTGGACATAAAATTTTTACGAAATTCATCGGTCCTTATTATTTTCTCTTACGGCGCACTGCTCAACGTGACAAATAATTGTACTTGGTTACAATAAATTCACAACATGTTAGAAGATTCTTTTTTCTTTCGTCTATTTTTCTTTTTATAACAATTACTTTCTTTATATGTATATATATATATATATATATATATATATATAATGTTTTATATTTATATTTATTGCTATTTATCGAGTGACTTTTTACATTGAACGTTTATATGTGAATAATGCATGTTCCATATTCTTGGGACTCTTACATCTACGTACGATATGACACCAATTTATTACTAAATATTCGAAAATTCCCCCTGCAGATTTGTCGTACGCATTATCGATTGCAATTGTTTTTCCGCGTCGATTATGGGAATGACTCGAATGAAAATTGCGAGATCGATTCACCAACGACTGGGACTACACGGCCCCTCACTTTCGACTCACTCCCCTTTAAAAAGTTTTATTTACATTTTATTCAACGTACGGGCCAATAAGTCAATAGCTCATGCCCAACGCAGCTATGCTTCTTTTGGCCAATTAAAATGTTAAAACATAACGGCGCGATATATTAAGCCATCGAAGTTACGATTGATAAAACAATTTGCCCATTTATAATGATTATAATTAATGGATTACCTTGATTTACAGGTAGTAATTTTGCAATGCCGAACTCGATGAACAAGAAGCAGGCCCAGCCAAAGACCTTGCCGCTGATAAGTGGTCCAGAAATCCTCGATGATCCGGAAGCTTTAATTAATTCCGACTCTTACGATCCCCGTCAGCGCGTCAAACGAATCCCCGATCTATTCGATTCTCCACCGGAAGCAATCGAGATTCCGTCGCATGAAATGTCATCCTCTCTCCGTACAGTATGCCAAATGCTTTGTGCTTACTCGAAATGTGTGACGCGATATTTTGTCAAATTATTTTCTTACTGGAAAGGCTGATTTAATGGGAGACAACGAGCCCAGAGAGTGTCGAACAAGCTTAATGTGGCTTGGTGATGACAAATGACAAATGACAAATTCGCAAATGCAATCCAAGAAATTGGATTTTCTTAACGTAAATTTTATGATGAATCAATGTAGCTTTGCAAGCTAAGAGACGGTTAAGGCAAAATTTAATTTTCTCAATGCAATTACAAGGTAGTTTTAACGGGGTTTATCCTTAATAACATACAATACCAGCCGGCCGCGTGTATTTTAATAATTTGTTTTTTTAAACATAATGTCGACGGAATGTAACTTATAATCCGTAATTGTAATCGTACGTAATCGTACGTAATCGTACGTAATCGTACGTAATCGTCGCCTGTGCAAATAAAAAAAATAAAGTTTTTCAAGGATGTAACGAGCCATCTTTCTCCTAATTCGGCACTGCGCCACATCATTGATTGTTCGATCGATTGATTTATCATATGCACAATTGCCTATATCGTTTACAGAATTTAAACTCATCGCTCAATTCAAAGCTCAGCTTTCAACGCTTGCGAGAAAATTCCAATAATTAATATTTGATGAAATATTGGTCACATTGGCTTATATATTCCAGTCGTTAAAACTATATAGCTTTGACTTTGGCTGAAAGTCCCTAATTTTACGATAAAGACCTAAGATTTCTTTTCAAGGGTCACCGTGACGCGTCACGAAAGATTTTCAAAAGATTCGCAATCGCGAAGAAAAGCCGAGCGAACGAGAACGAAGCCGATTATTCTCGTGCTTTCGACGAAGACGAAGAGATCGAGATGCCGAGAGCAGTGGTAAACAACGAGCTTTCCCGAAAACGCGACTTTAAAGACATTTATCCAGAAAAATCAAGCCGCTATAATGAGAAGGAGGATAGGTAAATATAGAAAGGAAAGTAGGGCGAACGAGAAGAATGTAAGAACCGATGTTGTCGAATAATCACGATATATCAACATTGGATGGAAAATTCATAATAATCAATGGCAATATAAAATTACGTAATTTGTCGCTTTAATTGCAAAATTAATATAAGATACTAAGTGATTAAGGAGCAAAGGTAGACCTAGTGAGACAGAAAAAATTATTCCACTTGCAGGAAGTATCAATCGTTATTCGATTGCATCAAAATATCCTACAATTTATTTTCCTAATATTCTAAATTTGTGGCTTACAAGCTGCTAATTTTAATTCGAGAATAATGTAAAGTGTCACGGCATTTATAGACGAACGAATATAAGATAAACTTGATAAAATCTTCTTTTACAAAGAATATTGTACAATAAATGTCGCAATAATAGAAATAAAATGTAATATAAAGCAACAAAATTATTGATTACTTTAGCGTTAAGAAGCTTAATAATATGTATTCGTTCCGAACTTTAAATTTACATTTTAAAAATAAAAGTTCCCCTGCCCAAAAGCTCATTGATTATCGATATTGTAACGAGCGCTTAAAATTCATCGGAAAGTGCAGGATGAAACGAAAGAATCGCGGTGTGAGTTCAATAAAATCAACATGATCTCAAATTTAGATGGTCGAATCATTTGAGCCGTATGTCAGATATTTACGAATTAATCAGGAAAATGAGATACGAAGGTGAGGAAGAACGGGAGGAGCACGACGACAACGACAACGACGACGAAGATACGTGCGCCGAGGACGATTATGAGAATGGAAACGAGAGTTATTACGAGGACGAGGATGAGGACAAGAAGGATATGCCGGGTCGGGAAGACGAGCGTCGGATGAACGGACCGGAAGTCGAGGGCGTCAGTAACTACGACACCAACGATGCCGATTATCACGACAATTCATACCAACATTCCAAGCCTAGACCAATGTAATTTATCCTTTATCCTTTTAATAAGTTAAAATATACAATAATATAATAAAACCGTATATCAACCATTGTTTTCTTATTTTATTAGAAATATAAGCTCGTAACGGAATATACTCCTCTAACACATATATATATATAAACTTTATATTAATAATTGACGCATAAAACGAGAACGGTAGATAGAAAAATCTTAAGCGTTTGACGTTATTATTTAAAAATGTTGACGTAAGCTGACGACGCACGCTCGTTGACGATATTTTGAACAATAACTATTTTGAGGAAAACTAGTTAAAGCCATTTCGTATATTTTTAATATGATTTTCCAGCTCGGAGCTGCAAAGTCCACTTGGCTTTCACGATAATTCTTTATTTTACCTATAAATCATTCGTAATAAAAACGTTATTTTTTTTTTTTTTTTTTTTTTTTTTTTTTTTTTTATTTCTTCACAGTGAAAGGAAAAACTCAACTTTCGACTAAGGATACAAAATTATTGCCAAATGAGGAAGACTACCCGAGCTTTCTTCGAGAAGAAAACGAACGATTAGCAGCACCGAATGATAGGACAAAAGATAGCGCGAGGATTAATCAAATCCGTAGTATAAATAATCCTTACGAGGTGAAAGGTAGTATGCCGAGGCAACATTTAATAAAGGATAAAACGAGGTCGGATTCATTATCGAGGAAACGGTTGGGAGCTAATAGAGACAGAGACGCGTTGAGTCGACTTTTTGATCGACGAGTGGAGGATTCGAGCTGGCCGCGGGAGGTCGGAAACGATCGTCGAATGAGTAAATCATCGGTAACAATCGACGATTCAAATATTATTCACGACAATGCTTTTGAAAATAAAATTGAACTTTCGAGATTAAAGGCAACTGATCGAAAAGCCAGTGGGGAATATTGCGAGGAGGATGACGAGGACTATCTGGTAAAGGAAATAAAAGGATTAAGCGATATGGGCAGGCGAAGGACAAATGAAAATTATGGAAATTATGGAAATTATGGAAATTCAGTGGAGATGGCGACCGTTGAGAGATCCGCGAAAGATTCGCAGCTTTTCCACAACGTCGTTTCGTTGAATGACGAGGGGGACCTACATAATTTGGCGAAAATTAATAAAAATGATATTAGAGAGCTGAGGAGCTTACTCGGACAGACGATTGCAAAGGTTAATGCAATTAATTTATTACATTATCGCGCGACCTTGCGACAATTAACATTGCTAAACTCGATGTTAAGGGTATTCGCATCGAGGAGAAATGCTGTTGCTCGTTATGTCTAATTACTTTAACATTGCGAAATTCTGCTGATAATAGAATTGATAATTAAGTGGATTCGTCATAAGCGCGTGACAATTGAATGAAAGTGAAATGCAAATAATCATTTTTTCATCAATGATTAAAAAATTTGCTCTCGCAATGTCTTGTAGCAATTACAGTAGCGTTTATTTAGTAAGATAAAGAGGGACGCACATATATCACGCATCATATTAGGGTATATTATCGGTAATTTATATTCAAGTATTTGCCTCGATAAGTACAAGCATATACCTTGGATATGAAAAACGAATGAATGTTATCGATTAATATTTGCATTTGTAAAATTGATATTTTCAATAAAGGTGGAGAGCTTACATAGTGCCATGTCCAAAGTGAAAAGTCCCACGAATAACCAACGGCAGCTTAATTCTAACGAAAGTAAGTAGGAAAAAGAGCTACTCTACCAGCTTTATTATCACCATTAATTATAAAAATAATGTTTAATAATAAACGACGGTGACAGCAACAATAGCGACATCTATAACGACATAATAAACAAATCGAGCTTAAAATTTGTAAATAAATAAAAGTGAAACGAACTTCTATAAAATTATATGGTATGGTTGTTGGCTTTTTTTTTTTTCTAAATCTTTTTTTACAAAATGATATAACGAATAAACAGTGGAGATAATTGAAAAGGCCAAAGACTTTGATTATTCACGCGTAGATAAGTACAATTATGAAACTGAAAATCCTATCGACGATAATAAAAAATAACTCAACGAGACTCTTGTCTCTTCTGCGGGAGAAAAAAAAGCTCGCACGTGGTGGGTGGGGTGTGTGGGGGGGGGGGATTGTTACGGTAATAAACAGAATACACCTGTCCGCAGAATCGATGAGGTCGCGGTATCTCGTTGACGGTCATCGGGGCGTCATCGCGCCCTATCAGCAACCCTACTGGGACCAGTGGACCTCCTGGACCAGCTGCAGCGTCACCTGCGGCCGGGGCCATCGTAGCCGAACTCGACATTGTCTCCGAGATTGCGGGGAACTCGTCGCCCAGCACGAGGAGCGCCTCTGCCGCTTCCCCGGCTGTCCGACCAACTTCCTATCATATTAGTCATTAATCCTAGATTTAAGAGGGCTCATCGACCCTCTGTTAACTCCCTTACGGGCCACTTTAGCTTATCCGTACCCGAGCTATAATAGCTCTTCGACGCCTAAGTTGTGTATAAGGCTTTTTGGGCGGTTGGAGGGGATGAGTGGGTGGGTGGGAGAGCTAACTTTGGATGTTTGCGGTCACTATTAGAGCAATGAGCAGGAGACTTTTCTCGGTCCCCCATTAACGCAATACTCCAAAGCTCACCACTGCCCCTCTTCCAACTAATAATATTAATAATAACAATAATAATGACAACGATGATGATAATGATAATGATAATTAATGATAATTATAATTAATTATAATGATAACCCTCGGTCATACTGGTTACGAAACCTTGGTTTCCAATGAACCTGAAGGTTATTGTAAGCTATTGTTGTAGTACTTACTGTTAACTCGTGCGTATCATATAGTTTCGGCACTGCCCATGACTTTCGAAAAAATTGACGATTCAATATAAAAACATTATTTGGATAAGTAATAGGTAGGAATATTAGCTCCTTACGTAATACCATAATTTTAGAGATATTAAGCTATAGTAAATAGTTGTAACATAATGATAATTTAATGGCATTAGCAAAATATTAGATACAGTCAATAGAAATTCAAAGATTAGCCTTTTGTTTCGCGTAGTCGATGTCTAATGTTAATTCAGGCATCGTCGAAAAAAAAAAAAAGAAAAAAGAAGCAAAATAATAAAAGAAAGAGAGATAAAAGCAAAAAGCAAAGAAAAGAACAACAGAAAAAAAAGAAAGAAAAAAAAAAAACAAAAAAAAAAAAAAAAACAAAAAACAAAAAAAAATGAACGACAGTAAAGAACGGAAAAATTCAAATAAACTATTAATAGTATTTAATAGCATTTAATGAGTATGGTGGAGTAAGAGAAGCCTTCGGCCTCTGTGTTTCCTCTATCGTCACGTCTGCAAATTTATTTGCCAAACGCTTCGGTAACATTTTGTACCATTTGGTAATAGTAAAAAAAGAAAGAGAAAAAACAGTACCGAAGGCCGCTTTTATGAACATCCAACTGAATTACGTTATTCTTTCCTTAATTCGACACAACGACTATCATAGTGATTTACATTGCGAATTTTCATCTTGATATTGTTATTGCACTTGATGCAATTGCATCTAACCCATATCTTACCTCTCATTCTCTCATTTCCTTGGATTTTTAAGAAAATACTGTAGGTAAGTACTGTACATCGCAAGAAGTATACAGGTGGGTATATTGAAGCAAAAACCCAAAAACAAAATAAAATCAACAAACTTTTCCGAAATTTTAAGTTCTTTCATTTTGAGAATAACGATTACATAAATGTACCTTAACTCTCTTTGATTGTTTAACGGAAGCAAAAAAAAAAAAAAAATGTTTTTGCGTTGCTATTATCGTGCTGTCGGCATTATTGTCTTGTTTTTTTTGTTTTTTTTTTTTTTTTTGTTTTTGTTCCGAGAATGAAAATTAAAATAGTACGATGAAGAAGAAAAGTACCAATGAAAGTACTCGCATTAATGGGTAATGAAATAATAATACTTGACAATGTCTATAGATATAATTATATAGATATACGGTAAATTAAGTCATTTGAGTTTATCGGAGATGAAATAAATATTTGAATAGAATATTTTTTCAGGAATTTTCATTTAAATGATTTAAGTAAATAGGATCGAAGAGATACATCAATGATCAGCATATACTGTAATATCGTATAATATTAAGGAATTAATTTTATTGCGGATAGAGATAAAAACGTGATTATATAATCGGATCATTCGACTTACGAAAACTTATGGAACGTATTTATTCTGTAAATCTTTGAAAAATAATAGCCGAATTTTGCATTAATTAGCCAGTCTTTTTTTCTTTTATTTCTTTTCTTTTTCTTTCATAACTACATAAATCTTTTAAATAACGACGGAAAAGCATTTTGAACTCTAAACTATAGCACAGCAAAAATCATAATGATAATACGAGGAAAAAAAAATTTTGCTTAATGGCGAAAGAAAAATAACAATTAATCTTCGTACCATTCAATATTACAGCAACGCATCTAATCAAAATCCTCTATTTCTATCTTTCAATGGCTCTTTTATGTCCGTCCACGCGTGTGTGTTATCCATTGCGTGTACATATGATGATGTGCGAATGCGTATGAGCCGAAAAAAATGTTAGGTGTAAGTACGCACGATGATTAATCGAAATTATTAAATAATAAAAAAGAAAATTTAACGGGCAGACTCTCGAGTAAAAGCATGGGGAGAGGAAAAATTTGAGGGTTATTGGATTAAATAAAGCAAAATTTAGTAACAAACCACATGGAGTTTTATTTATTTCTTTCTTACTAATTAGCAAGTACATAATATACATAGCTGAACCATATCATACGTCCATTTCGCGGAATATTCACATTTTAACGAGCGCGCAGTCGTCCGATAATAATGCTCAAACCTCATTGCTCGAAAATATTTAACGATTATCAATGACAATAACGCGAGATCGATATACAACCCGTTCGATGAAAGTACAGTCACTCGGCGCATAAACAATCTTTAACGAACACTTTTCACCTTAAAACAAGCCCAGATAGATGGAGTGTCCACTCCCCGTCGATATCAATCATTCAACCAACCAACCAACCAACCAACCAACCAACCAACCAACCAAACGACCAACAACACCTTCATCCACAATGCTATAATAGCCCATCCGGGAGCAGCATAAGGATGGGATAACCGAGCGTATGTTTAATTCATGGGTAATGTACTGCTTAAAGCCAATTTTTAGTGTCAATGAGCTTTTCGAACGAGCACAAACAGTTATTAAGTTAGTCGGGTGCGCCGCTGTTGTTTATTTATTCGTTATTCGGCGCTGTAATATTATTCAACTATCTTTTAACAACGGCGCACTTATTATCCAAACGAGGACTTTTTAAAACTATGAATTTTACAAGATCTTATTCACTCCCTCCCACTTACCACCTACCACTAAACGTTCCATCGCTTAACGAAAATAAACGGGCCTATCGATTTGTAAAATCAGTCTCTTAATAACCGTTTATTAAGCACGACGAAGTAAGAAAGTAACGTTGCTTTACAACTGTGCCCGCGCGCGCCTCTATATACTGTGCTTTCATTACATAATATTGTACAGTAAGTATCCCTCTTTTTCTATAAAATACAAAAGGGACTTTAGAATGGTATTGAGATACATATATTGTAAAATAATTTCGTAAAAGCGTAGCTAGTCGTACGACCTCTATCGTTAAAACTATAAAGTTGAAAGTAGAATGTCAATTGATTAATTAAAATCTTATAAAAGCTCGCAACGCGCTATAATTAATTACGAGATTATTACTCATTATTTTGGGATAAAGCTATTGCTCGACGACAACTGACTCGAATTATTGCCAACACTGTGTCTACCGATATTTGAAAGTTATACGTAGTGATGATTTTCCGCGGCGGTAGTGAGCGGGGGGAGGGAGGGAGGGGGGGGGGCGGGGGGGGGGGGAGGGTGGAGGAGAGAAGGAGGAGTGTCTTTTATTAATAAAAGTCCACGACTTTTAACTGTGCGCGCGAATTTTCACCGATCGATCATAGCGCCTAAAAGCTTACTAACGAGAAGCTCTTACCAAGTTCTTGCATCGTTAAATTGGAAAAGTAATTGAGGGACCGATTGGGGGGGGGGGGGGGGGCCGGAGGGGGGGGGGGGGGAAGAAGAACGTGGAATAATACGACTACAAAGTCCTCGTATTCGAGTTTTTGGCCCGATAATTCCAATTCAACTCCACTAACATTACTCTCACACTGAACACTATTTATTATTATACAACCAGTTATAATATAGATAAAAAAAAAAAAGTAAAATGGACAGAAAGTATCCCGTATAGATCGCGTTCCTCTTTCTTTTCAATCGTTTACCGTAAAAAGCCAAAAATTGATGGACCTTCGCGTGAAAATGTATTAACGTCGTTGATGTTCCCTCCATACTTTCTCGTTTCGCTTAACTTTACATCGAATGCAAATGCTCGAAAGTACTGTATTTAGAATATTTTTACCCAAGTATCCTGTATCCTCGCTCGTCTCTATCAATGCATATTATTATGATGCCCCCTTTTACCTATCTACCAGTCCCAATCCGAGGCCCATGAGCATCAAGACATTGGCATTTTCGCGTTCAACGCGCACCCAACTTAACATCTCCAACGTTCACTTGCCTACGCTAACGAAATGCTCGAAATGAACGGTCAACTCTAGTCGAGGATTTGGTAGTTTTTCGGCATCCTACTTCCTCTTTGGAGATGAGTCGATCGAAGCTCCGTCGCGAGAGACGAGAGGAGAGGCGTAGGCGATAATGGGGCGGAAGGTTGTAGAGGAGACAAGAGGTCGGTGTAGTCTGGTGTCTCGAGAAATATGCTTGATGTGATGCCACTTATTATTATTATTATTATTATTATTATTATTATTATTGTTATGTGTCGAAATGAAGGTAATTGCTGTGGATTGGCGATGGTGAGTTCAACCTAGGATATCCAACGTGGATCCCTTGCGACGAAATTCTCTATCTATTGACGGTAAATCAATATACAGATGTAATTGTAGACACTTAAAATCCAAATTTATAGTACAATAAGTTTTTATTTTACAATAAGATACCACTGTACAAACATTTTTAATAAATATATCAATGTATCAATTTTTCAAAATTTAAGGTAAATATGCAGAATGACTACAATTTATTAAAGAGCAATTTTTTGTTGTTGTTTTCTTTTTTTTTTTTTTTTTTTTTTTTTTTAAATCAATAAGTTTTGAAAATGCCATTGATACAATTGCTATAAATTTTATACAATAGTGTGTTATACTACAAAGCTCATCGGGTTGTTGTTGTTGTTGTTGTTATTTTTGTTGTTCTCGTTTTTCTTTTCTCTCTTCTTTTCTGTCGGGGCAAATCAAAGTATTGTTAAGCTAATTTTTTGCATGTTGATACACTGACAATGCCATAAGCTATATGGAATACGTCGGTGTTGCTAATTTCAATGACGGATTTAGCAAATAATGTATTGAAAACGAACGACCGTCGGCGAACGAGAAACTTATTTCTTAAAACAAAAAAAAACTTGTCTCGCATTAACAAACGTTCTAGGATCACAATTTGCAATCTTTTATAATTATAGAATTATTATATCTAATCACAATGTATGTTGAGGTGAAGAAGCCAACATGAAAAGTTTTTCAAAAGTGAATCGGCGATTCAGCTCAACGGTAGAGATGGATTTCACACGATTCTCTCATTGTTTTTTGTTTTTCTTTTCCCCCCCCCCCCTCCCCCCACCCGCCGCCGCCGCCGCCGCCCGAGCTACAGGTTGACCGCAGCAATCACAAATAATAAATTCAAATATCGCATCTATTTTAATTAATATTTGCAATAGAGGAGTTCGAACGCTTCTTCCTTTTCATTGATTCTTCGCTTTTCCGTTTCATTACTTATTTATTTATTCTTTTATTATTATTATTTGTTTTTCTCCCCTGCGTATATTAAGCAAACAATAGCTTAATGACTGTATCACTTTTGCAAAACTGCTTACGTTTGTCCGGCATTCCAACTTGCGCTGATGCTGCTGCTGCTCCTCTATCAAAGGCTCTCCTATTGGGATACACAGTTCGCCAAAAATGTTACGGCAATACGGCGATTTTTCACGAATATTGCTAGCACATCGCCAAGCCTTCAATTCTTTCGCAGAAAATTCTACAAGATTTCCTTTTTATATTAAATGAAAAAAATCTCGAGTGATCGTTCTCACGCCGTTCAATCAGCTATTACAACTTATTGAAACAAATGATCACCATTGTGTAAAAATCACATACATTCACATACGCGCGTAATTACAATATTTGTTTTATCTCGTCTCCAATCCTTTCCAAAACGCTTTCTACTTTAGCACACTTCCTTTCAAAAAGGTACATATTGCTTACGAAATTCGACTCTCTTCGCGTCTCTCTTTCGTCACCAGTGTCACGATGAAATAATCATCAATTGAAAAAGAAAGATGAAGAAAAAGAATGAAAGAATGAAAGAATGAAAGAATGAAAGAATGAAAGAATTAAAGAATGAGAGAGAGAGAGAGAGAGAGAGAGAGAGAGAATACCATTGACTTTCTCGATACAACGCAGTTTAACATTGTCTTACGTCGCTTGGGATAAAAAAAAAAAATCTAATGAAAATAGATGATAATTCATTCGAATCGCATAGCAAGCGCATTTCTATAATATTTTGCGCTCTCACGAACTTATCGCCCATGCTTTTTTATCGCTTATCTTCATTTTGATTTTCTTAACAACTAAAAGATAGACGTTGAAAAGACAATCATAAAAACGATTTTACATAAAAAAAAAAAAAAAAAAAAAAAAAAAAAAAAAAAAAAAAAAAAAAAAAAAAAAAAAAAAAAATAAAAGAAAAAGAAATAATGAAAGAAATATCTATGCTGACACGCAAATTCGATCTGTTCATTTATCTAGTGCGTTTTGAGTTTTTTTTTTTATTTATTTTTTTGTTTTATTTTATTTATTTATTATTATTTATTTATTTATTTTCTTTTAATACAACTTGTTGATTTCTACCTCTTTCGCAAAGGCACGCACGTCCCTGTCGCAATCCGATTGCATTTTCTTCAACTTCAATTGTACTTCATTCATCAGTTTTGCTTCCGGAAAGTTACCTAAACAAACATATAAGCAAAATCAAAAAATTAGGCCAAATTGCAATCACGCGTGCCTCTTCATTCGTGCACAGAGAGAATTTTTTTTTACTTTTATTACGTTCCTTTGGCCACGTTTGTATTTTAATGCAATAACAGATTCATCAATCTCACACATTTCTATTAATTGGTATTGTTACATAATATGAGAAAATTGACATTTTTGGTATTCTAAAGCGGCTACGAGGGCCAAAAAGTCTTTACAGAGCTTAAGCCAGTTTGAGAATTGCACAGGCCAGACATGCATCATCGATGCAATAATCAACATTCATTTCTTAAACTGACATATCCTATCCGATCAAAGTTAACATTTAGCCACTCTACGGTGCAACAACCATAAAATGCAGCTTAAGCAACAATTGTGTTAGGACATTGATCGACTTACGTTTTCTAACAATATCCCTGGCCAGAGTTCTAGCAACGACGAGCCTTACATTAGGAACTTTGTCGTGGGATAAAATGAGTAAAAAGGGCAGGAGCTCTTTAGCGAAAACTTCGTCGCTGATGATCCTGCTCTTAATGAGTTTTGAGCAGTCTCGATACAACGCAGTTTAACATTGTCTTACGTCGCTTGGGATAAAAAAAAAAAATCTAATGAAAATAGATGATAATTCATTCGAATCGCATAGCAAGCGCATTTCTATAATATTTTGCGCTCTCACGAACTTATCGCCCATGCTTTTTTATCGCTTATCTTCATTTTGATTTTCTTAACAACTAAAAGATAGACGTTGAAAAGACAATCATAAAAACGATTTTACATAAAAAAAAAAAAAAAAAAAAAAAAAAAAAAAAAAAAAAAAAAAAAAAAAAAATAAAAGAAAAAGAAATAATGAAAGAAATATCTATGCTGACACGCAAATTCGATCTGTTCATTTATCTAGTGCGTTTTGAGTTTTTTTTTTTATTTATTTTTTTGTTTTATTTTATTTATTTATTATTATTTATTTATTTATTTTCTTTTAATACAACTTGTTGATTTCTACCTCTTTCGCAAAGGCACGCACGTCCCTGTCGCAATCCGATTGCATTTTCTTCAACTTCAATTGTACTTCATTCATCAGTTTTGCTTCCGGAAAGTTACCTAAACAAACATATAAGCAAAATCAAAAAATTAGGCCAAATTGCAATCACGCGTGCCTCTTCATTCGTGCACAGAGAGAATTTTTTTTTACTTTTATTACGTTCCTTTGGCCACGTTTGTATTTTAATGCAATAACAGATTCATCAATCTCACACATTTCTATTAATTGGTATTGTTACATAATATGAGAAAATTGACATTTTTGGTATTCTAAAGCGGCTACGAGGGCCAAAAAGTCTTTACAGAGCTTAAGCCAGTTTGAGAATTGCACAGGCCAGACATGCATCATCGATGCAATAATCAACATTCATTTCTTAAACTGACATATCCTATCCGATCAAAGTTAACATTTAGCCACTCTACGGTGCAACAACCATAAAATGCAGCTTAAGCAACAATTGTGTTAGGACATTGATCGACTTACGTTTTCTAACAATATCCCTGGCCAGAGTTCTAGCAACGACGAGCCTTACATTAGGAACTTTGTCGTGGGATAAAATGAGTAAAAAGGGCAGGAGCTCTTTAGCGAAAACTTCGTCGCTGATGATCCTGCTCTTAATGAGTTTTGAGCAGATAAGAGCGTAGATTTGCCTTATCACCCATCGTTTGGACGCGTACATCAATTGGTCTCTCATTTCTTGGATCATCGCTATGGCTAATGGATCGTCGCCGTTGCACGCCAAGTACGCTATCGTCTTCACCACCTACGAGACAAACATACGTAAAGAACACACGCACGCACGCACGCACGCACGCACGCACAAACACACATTTATGAGCAATGAGTTCATTCACATTGATTTGTATAATATCGAGATGCAACGGTAATGATTTGCGATCGTCGATGGCTAATGCCAATCAACCTCCAATCACTTATGATTCGTCAATCTATTCCTAGCTGACTCTCATAAATGATTAATCATTTATATTAACTTGCCGGCTGATTATTAGCGCGAGCAAATTAATATATTCTATTCGCGCTTAGCGTTAACGTCTTCATTGACATTCTCTTGAAATTCAAGATCGATCGTTTGAAATATCCAAATGATTATATATATAAGCGCGTGACAGTAGGGAGGGCATAAAATAAAAATAGTACTTGTACTTACCGCGTCGAGCGCCTCTTGTCTAACAGCCGCAATCGTATCCTGCATTAAATGCAATAACAACGGAGCAATGTATTGGGCCACCTCAAGACGCTGATAAAGATTTATAATATCACATAACTGCTTGACCAACGCCTCCTTCAGTCTCCAATTCCATTTGTTATCATTGATCAAAAAGCTGTCGAGTTTGGGCAAAAATTGCGTACGATCTTCGGGATCTAATATGGACAGGAAGGTGGAGAAATTTTTTAAGGCTCCTATTCTGACCTCGTCTAGATCTTTGATAAAGTCTTTGTAGATCGGGACGAGATCGCGCGCCGTGTGCTCCTTCTCGATTATAATGGCGACCTCGTGGATGCCAGAGGCCAAGGTACTTCGCACTTTCCAAGCCATTGCACACGACAGTTGCCGGTAGGCGTCCTTAAACATAATTTTTGTAACTCTTTAAGCCCTAATCGGCATCAACGTATGCGCTATCTTATTTAGATTACAATTTACTTAATTCACCCAAATGACAAAGATGAGGATAAGGTTGGTGAACGATAATTACGATAATCAGCAGATTTAACAAAAAACGATCTATTTATATAATAAAATAATCAATAGATTTCTATATAGGTACAGGCAATATGTACATACAGCTAAGGTCTAAAGTTGTTATAAAAAAAATATATATATATATAAAAAAAAAAAAAAAAAAAAAAAAAAAAAAAAAAAAAAAAACCACGAATAGTGAAAATTTAATGGGCATTTTTACCTTAAGTCGGTACCAATTCTCCTTGCCTACGGTCAAAACAACAGCCGGGAAATTATAAGCGCAATGATAGTTGAAATTTTGATCGATGTCTTCCGAGGCCATCAAGATGAAGTGATCGATGAGAATTTGCGGTACTATCTCGTCGGGTTCCTCGTCCAGATGATCGTACTTCGCGTTATTCATATTCGAGAGGAACCAGAGAATAAACGTTCGCGTGTTATTTCTGGTGGAGACAATTTTCTTCCCCGTATCAGGTGAAATGACGGTGAAATATAAATTTGGCGGACACTTGGATACCTTCGTTGATAAGCTGCATCTTCTCGAAAGTTCATCCTGAAAATTTCAAATGACTCGTTAGTAAGGTTATAATAAAAGATTTCCATTGGATTTTAAGGAATTCGCGATTTGCCGATCTACTAGACAATTTCTCATGACAATTTCAAGTAAAATGTAAAATAACAAATTTAATAACGACGATTGTATTTACAATTTTCTTGCCATACAAGAAAGCTTAAATGACAATTCTTTGTCGATCATTTATTAAAGATTAATTAAGCCCAGTATTACACTACTAAATACAGCTATCCTTTTCATTATTATTATTATTATTATTATTATTATTATTATTATTTTTTTTTTTATTAATAAACAAACATTAAAAAGTCTTTTATTAATTAATAAATAAGAAATGACAATTGAAATATTATTTGTCGAGTCATTATCATTATTGAATTGCTTTCATTACCAATTGATTATATCATTGATCTCATAATGAAATATAAAATATAATTACTTTCATGGCATTTCAAATGTTTAAAAATGTCAAATTTACCTCAATATCATAATATTGCTGTTCTTCCTCATCATAATCGTACTGCAAAATAGAATAAATACGTATATTTTTATAACTTACAATATAACTACTTAAAGTACGTATAGATTAAATATTTATTAGTTTATCAGTGTTCGTTCATGCATTCAATAGATACAACAAATTCTTAATGAAAACAATCGAAGTGTAATAAGTCTTACACTGACACTGAATTTTTATTCTATTGAATATCACTATTTTCTTCTTGAAACACTAAATATTTTACAGCTATCGATACAAAAACAAACAATTACGCATTGTTTACGTGCGTAATTAAATTTAGAAATTTGTTTCTCTATAATTTATAAATCCCCCTAGCTTATATTTATAGAAAATGAAAAAATTCGTTTTCCTTACGCTCTTATTATTTATTTCGCTATCTTTATTAATAGGAAATTTTGTTATTTCCATTAATTTTACATCTAAAATTACACATTTTCTATATAATAATATTCAAGTATTTTACAAACCAATGACTCTTGCTCCTCGGAACTTTCTGTTTGGGATTGATATTTATTCTGGACTTCCGTCTCCTGCTGGCTTACATTACTCTCCTGTATTGGCTGCTGCTGCTGCTGCTGCTGTTGTTGTTGTTGTTGTTGTTCTTGTTGCTGTTGTTGCTGTTGTTGCTGTTGTTGCTGTTGTTGCTCATTATTGTCCATATTTTGATTATTATCCATCTCTCGCTGATTGCATTGAGTGTTGGTGACTTCGTTCTCTACACAATAGAATAATCATATAGTAAAATATTTTATTAATTCGCGTCACTTACATTTATTTTCAATTTTTTCCTATTCAAATAAAAAATGTATGTCTAATTAAAAGCATAATAATAATTACTTGCATAAAAGAAAAACAATATTAAAATACTCATTGCCTCGCTGCTAAAACCAATGCATTACCTTTGTAAATTGTAGTAATCGATACGAAAAAGAAGGAAAAAAAAAGTTTTTTGTTTTTTGTTTTTTTTTTTTAAATAAAATAATTGTAAATTTTTTTTTATTTATAATTAATTCTCTTTATTAATATATACACCATTTTGTGGCTTTTGTTGTCGTATAATCATATTATATTAAGTTATTTTTTTATTTAATTACGAAGCTATTAATAATTATTCATCACACAATTAATTTATTAACATAAATGGCGCAAATAAATATGAATATATGTATATT
>NW_011948418.1:115272-146916 GCF_000503995.2 Ceratosolen solmsi marchali
GTGTGATAGATCACATGTTTCACCGAATTTTTGTCAATTAACTCTGGTCTCGTTTACATCTTAAATTTCAATCTAATTGAGACATTATGACAAACAAAACAGAGCGGAGCAATACACAAAATATAGTAATTCTTTGACGCTTGAAAAGTACAATAGAATAATTTAACAAATTATGATCAAGGCTAAATGACTTTTACTAATACGAGTAAAAAAAAAATATATATATATATATATATATATATATATATCGACAAAATGTAAATTACTTTAATGTACAAAAAACTACATTGCATGTGGGAAAAGAAAAAGTTTCAAAGCCAAATCAACGGAAAATCGTGAGAATTCTTGACGGAAAAGTAGGGAAAAAGTATTGGCGAATTGATTTTACCTTGATCATCGCACTCGGTATTTTCGGATTTCATGCCCTCTTGTTCCGTGTTCTTATTGTTATTATCAATCCATTTGGCATCCATATTCCTGATTCTTGGTTTTTCCGTATCGTTGATAATGGATTGGACGAGATTTGGGTCGAGAGCTGCATTCGGTGGATCATAGTAGTATTGGAAAATATTGAATCGGGAGTACTTTCTCCCAGGTTTGCCATTATTTCCAATCTCGCCGAACATGTCCACTGCTACTTCGTATACCGAATCACCCTGTCAAATTTCCTTAGGTTTGTTCGCTTTTCAAAATTTTTGTTGCTTTCCGGTATGGAATTTTGAATACCAGAATAATTACAAACAAATGAAATAACGAAGACTAGAGCTTATTGGTTCCACTACTTTTACGAAAAGGCCACTGCAATTTGTTTTTACGATAACTATATAATAATAACAAGTAGACGGCATATCGGGTACGTAACATTATAAGTGCGATAATCGATATTGCTGTAAATAATTATAATAATAAACTCGACTTATCGGGATCGCACAAATTTTGGTAAGTTAACGTTAAGTTGAAACTATAAATATCGCGAGTCCTTACGCAGGCTCTCAATAATTACGTCAATAATCGCGAAATAAACACGAGCGGTTCCAAAAACAAGAACAAAAAAAATGCAAAAAAAAAAAAAAAATGCAAACAAGTACAGTGACATACAAGCTATAGCCTCCTTTATTGTTAATCCTTGAATTTTGAGACTTAACGTTATGCCGTAATCATTATTTCACTTAAAGCATTATTAACTTCGAAATATTAATGACGAATTGTCATTCTCGTTGCTTCGAATATATAAAAACATAAATATAGACGTTATTTTCGTTATTTTCAATTTTCATATTCTGGTGAAGAAAAATTACAATCGACGTTCACATTATGCCACATTTTTTACATTTAATAATCCTATTTTGCTTAATTTTCGCCGTCCAGCTTAAGTTATGCTACAATAACCTTTCTCTTTAATATACATTTAACGATTTTTACAAAATGATACAAGAGCTATAATATTACGTGTTACTCCGAGCAAAGCCATAAATTCAATTTCGATGAATAATTCTTTTGATAAGGACTTGATACGTAGGAGTTATCACATTAACATCTCTGGTATTTTAAGTTACGCTCAATGGCTGTGTAACGACGCGTAGTGGCTCAAAACGTTAAGTCTGTCGTGTGGGACTTAAAAGAAGGAGAGAGAGAGAGAGAGAGAGAGAGAGAGAGAGAGAGAGAGAGAGAGAGAGAGAGAGAACGAAAAGGAAGAAATTCGTTATTGTTGTGAACAAAGCCGGGAAAAAAGATGGAAGAAGGATTCGTAAGCATCATTCACAAGGTAAATCTGTAAGTTTGTTAATTCCATATGCACAATCATATATTGTGTATAATCCATTATATTTTACTTTAGAAACCGCAATCGGCTTCACTCTAGCGATAAATTTTAATAATATAGCCAACAATTTTTAAAATATAAATAATTAACGAAGATTCGTCGAAACTCGACAATTGCAGCTCGAACTGAAAATAAAAGCGACTGTTGCTCGAGGTCTTAAGACACGTTGCACGTGGTGTTTGTAATATTTAGATTTGAATTATTGAACAAATTTGTAAATCTGGGGGAACATTTACTATTATTTCGTACTTTATTAATCAATACTGCATGATTGTACGATCGAAAACTCTCGACGCCTATGAAGATAATGCGTAACGATATCGATAAATAAATCGAATCCCTCGTTCAACTCATTCTAAATATTGGGCATAGGAATTTCAAATTCTATAGTGTAACGTTACTCAAGAAGATATAAATTACTGTTACTACTATAAAATTCGCCGTATCTAAATAAAAGAAGAAAATGAATTTAGAATAGAGGAAATAGCACAGAGAGGATGAGTGTGTACTAACCTTCCAGTTATTATTATCCGTGGAGTTTAATCTATTACTAAAGTTTTCTACATATATATCAGCAACTTTGGCAGCAGGAACTCTGAAAATAGAGCGAACAATGAGGTTAAATTGTTGGACGGGTAGCGATTTCGCTTGGCATAACAAACGCAAAGCAAGCGGCATATCAAATTTAATCGACAGTGTCGTTTGCCATTAGTAAATAGGGGAGTAGTGTTATTAGTAAGTAGCGTTGGTGGTTTTGGTAGTGGTGGTGATTGTGGTGGGGGTGGTGACGGTGGCGGTTTTGATGGTGGTGATGGTAGTAGTGACAGTAGCAGCGTTTGGTGATAACGGCGAGGATTGATAATCGCGCGTCGTCGTGTCGATGTGTCGATGTGTCGATGTGTCGATGTGTCGATGTGTCGATGTGTCAATGAGGCAAACTCACACGCTGAATCTCGGCCAACCGATCTCGTTCTCGTGCATGAGCACGAGGTCGCCCTTCTGGTCGCAGATGAGTCCGTTGAACTGCTTGGCGAATGTCGAGATGAAGGGCCCGAGGATGGCGTAGGCCGCGTTCTTGACCCAGTCGGACTCATCGTTCAGGTGGCTCGCGAGGAGCTTCGTCAGCAGGTATCGGCGTATCGGCAGCGTCATGCACCGCGTCACCGACATCATCACGGTCACCGCGGCCTTGCGCACATCCCACTCGTCGTCCAGGCAGAGCATCGCGTACTTATTCAGCTGCGGACAGAAACGACCGTTTAGCCTCTGCTCCCGCGACCTCCCGCGTGGTAATACGGCATTCCCACCTTCCCCTCCATCCCGCCCTCCCTCCCGACCCATTTAGAGGCTTCGACTCTTTGGGAAATGTCCGGCTCGCGTAATTAAACGGGCCGAGGTTTACAAGTCGTTTGTTTTCTCCTCGGCTTGGATTATTGAATTGACGAAGAGTCCGAGGAATGGGGAAAAAAACGAGACGACGCGTCACCAAGACCTTTCGAGCGACTCTGTACGGTAGCATCGGTATTGAAGAGTGAGATAGATAAATAGAGATAGAGATATAGTGAAACGAATAAGAAAATTATTGCAACGATAAGACAAAATAATTTTCAACTCACTAGTTTGTTATAAATTGTCTCCCTCGTCATTATCGTGCAGAATTCACCTATGGTGGTGGCGCACATCTTCCTCACTAACATACTCGAACTCGTACAGAGGTCGAGAAATCGGTCGAGGAACAGTTTTTCCGTCTGTTCATCTCCAATGTACTGTTGAACCTGATTAATGAGCTGCGAACGTAATAGGGAATATTAATGATCGATCGTGTGGGCTTGCCGACACTAAATAAACAACATCGTTTCATATAACATTTAATGACTGAATTATTAGTTAAACAGTGTAGTGCTGCTCCTGTTGTGGCGCTAGAAGAACATTTATGCATATTGGCGATAATGTTTCGACAATTGTTAATTAACCAATTGCTTTAAATTCCACCGAGTGTGAGCCACTAGGCATTAGCGCAAAGGGAGTCTTAGATGCGGACATTATGCGGAGCTATCGAGTACATAGTTTGGTACAGGTAAAAGTCACGTGGGGATGAGGGTTGGGGAGGGGGGGGGGAGGGGGGAGGGCGTCCAATGCAAGCAACGATAAAATCAATGAACCTGTCGTCTTGAGATTTAAACGCTGACTTTTCGATGTCCCGTATTTAGTTGATTATCATCGATTTGTTTCGCACATCAAAGCTGGCTGTGATATGCGTTAAATCACACCATATCACAACCACTCTGACGGGCGAAACAGCCGAGTATCTTCCTGCTATTCCGGGAACGCCTTGCAATTCCTTTATATTATTCATAATTAGCGTGTCAAATTAGTATTGTAGTATGCATAGATTGTTTATTGTTAGAATTATCGTAGTGTTCGAGTGTAATTTGGCGCAATTTTTACGTCCACATGGTATTAAATGTACTTTATTAGGCCACCTAAAGTATTACAATATATTACGGTATAAATATAATATTTCGTGACGTAAGTACGACTCGCTTATGAATTAAATTGAAGCCTGAAACTGTGAAGGGATCCTGAAGTTAAGGTGTAACTACCGAAAATTTTTCTCAAACATTTTTGCGCGTATTAATCTCCAACTAATGTGTCTGTATATTGATAAGAGCGTACCATCCGCCGATAATAATGTAAAACTTGGTTAAAACAGAATAAGCGCATGTAATTGTGAATTAAATTTCGTTTTATTGCAGTGTTATTGTTGGGAGCATTAGTACTATTCGACTCCCAACTTGACAATTTCTCGGACATTTTTCCTTTAGGAATAGAATTAACCAAATCTCATTTGCCCGCTCCCCTTTGTTTTTCCGTGTCCGGGACAGACGCTCGTAAAATTAATTCACCCGCTTGAAATACTTTTGACCGTTAGTGTACACACGTGAATACGCACACAGGCATCCGAGAGAGGAGCCGCCACTACTGGTGCTGCTACCGCCGCCGCCACCACTCGTGACTCTAACTATGCCCTAAGAGGGGCGGCGGCGACGGCGGCCCGAAGTCGGGAAGGGGTCGTCCCCCGGATCCAAGGAAAGAGCGCCGTGTGTCCCACGATCTTAATTCCGCGAAATCGGTGGCAACTAAGGCTAAGTCCTCTCTCGTACACATGCAGCCATTATTAAGTACGTAGAGTCGGCCCCGTAGAATCCGGACGGCCCTGAAGCGGACACCGGTCTCTCTTCCCCCCACCGCCCGCTTGCTCGCTCGCTCACTCACTCACTCACTCACTCACTCTCTCTCTCTCTCTCTCTCTCTCTCTCTCTCTCTCTCTCTCTACCACCACCACTACCACCACCATCGCCACGAAACGTACCCAAGCTCTCTCGCTCTCCCTCCCTCTGTGTGTTGCCTCGCGTTCTCGAAGGGAAAAAAAGAGGGGAAGAAAAATACTACGGGACCGGTGATGGTGGGGGAAATAGGCCGCGAAGGACGTGGTGGGAGGGGGGGGGGGTTGTTGAGCACTTTCCTTAGAATAGGTGCTATCTTTCGATTTTATCTACTTTTTCTGCTTATTTTATAAATTTGCGCGCTGGCGATGTGCACAGCGAGTGCTCTTGATGTTCATGTTTTGTTTACTTTAATTCGATCGTTCGCAAGGAACGCGAGAACAATCATTACGAGTGCAATCCAATTTTCTTACCATCTAATTACCGCGAAATTACTTACACGTGCTTACTTTGTTTCTGTTTAATGTTTAATGTTATGGGCTTTCTTTACTATCAGTTTTAAGTTGCAATGCATTCGATACAATGGGACTTTAATTTAAAATTCAACTTGATAAAATGTTGCTACGCTACGCTTGATACAGCACAAGCATAACGAACATCGAAATACTCGTTGATATCAATTATGGGGAAAACTTTAACGGCAATGTATTTAATTAAATATAATAATATAACGCATCGCTTTTAGCATTCGTGTATGACGTACGCTTTAATAAAAATAACAACCAGTTACAAGTAGCATTTATAATAATATCATTTTATTCAGAAAATTGCTTTCAAGTCTCGTAGATTTACATAGACTTTTATTTACACTTTATTCCTAAACACTTACATTCCATTGCTTTAAGTAGCGATTTAATTAACGTTTTAATAAAGGACAGCGACTTTTTTTTTTCTTCTTCATGACTAGTCGGTGTGACGAGTCAGTGTCGGTGCAAAAAATAACGACGCAACCAACGACTTTCTTCGCAACATCACAATTATCGACGATATTAATAGCCGCGATCGGGCCTGCCCGCACAACACAACATTATTCTCCACGTGTCATTTACACGGCCAAAGTACAATATCGGGCCCAACATGTTTTTTAACGATGTTTAATGATTCTACGAGATATCTTGTCCGTACAATAGTATAGGTGAACGACTCGCGGGCACGTATCAGGAAATAAATGGGGCGACATCCAACGTATCTCGTCTAGGCCGTCAGGCTCTAATGTGCCGCTCGTATTCTTCGAGGAAGGAGAGAGTCGCTGAGGAGGAAGACGCTTACCGCTCAACAAAGCTGGCTGTGATATGAACTGAACGAATCAACATACAACAGCCACTTTGTGAGCGACGCGATCTCCAGTGACAATGTTCTACCTCCCTCCGTCCTCCTCGCGGCCCCCAACGGCCCCAACAACGGCCCCAGTGCTCCTTGGTAGCTGCGATTGCGATCCCGAGGCTCTTTTTTGCACTTTCGTGGCTGTTGTAAGCGATGATCGAACTCGTCAAAAATGGCTGTGATATGAACATTTAGACAACACGCCACAACCAATTTGACGATTCGATCACGCTTCGTGCTCTATACTAGACGCTGTCGCATAAACCTTTACGAATTTGGAATTGTTTGGTTGGCGAGCAATAGAGTTCACCACTCCATCAATTACCAAGACGACCATTGTTGTGTCCCTTTTCCTTTTCTCTTTTATCTTTTATCTTTTTGCTTATAATTACTAACTATATTAGCGTTACTTTGGATGCTCTTATACGAGCCACTTGGGAACTTAACCCTTCCTCCTCCACCTCATCCTCATCCTCATCCTCATCCTCCTCATCCTCCTCATCCTCCTCATCCTCCTCATCCTTCCCATCCACCCACTCAGACCGATAGTTCGCCAAATGGGAGACAAATCGAATGGCGGTCGATGATTTTATAAGTCCTACAGGCTAAAAACATGCGTATTTGTGGGATGGAAACACGGCATAGAGGATGAATAATTCCATATTATATATGACTAAATCGTTAAATAATAATAATAATAATAATAATAATTCTTATAATAATAATAATAATAATAATAATAATAATTATTATTATTATTATTATTATTATTATAAAATGCCTTTATTTAATGTTTCAAATTTATATGACTCTTGGGTAAAAATAATCGTTAGCAAAATATATTTAATTTGTCACTCGTGGATATAAAGAAAAATTGTCAACGACTTGGCAAAAGATTCCCTTCTGGATTATAATTATAATTCGCATTATGCACTTACAGCGATGCTTACTCATTATAAACAGCAAACGGTTTTCTAGTTGGCATTATTAAAAGCCTTTATGTAACGCAATTATTAATCATCATTGGGCTATAAATTTGATACGTAACCATCATAATCATTAATGAACGAAATCTAGTATAATCTACTTAGCATTCGTTACGAACTATAAATATAAGTACGATAGAGTTCATATTTTGCCAAACGTTGCTTAAGTTTAATATGTCGAAGTAAGCTACGACATTAGATGCAACAGAGCCGTTTTTCTTTTTCTTTTTCTTCACTTTTTGTCACTCCTTTCATCGTTGCTTCTTTTTTATTTTCTATTAAATGATAATAACGTTAGAGCTACTACATTTATCTTTAAAGCGTTAAAGCGAGTTGCATCGGTGCAGCTGGTTGCAATAGTCGAGAGATATTGCGCATCTGAAAAGCGTACTATCATCGTACATATAAGGCTATGCATACAATTTTAAACGAAACGATTAGGATGATTGGTCTCTTTCACTCATTCGCTCTCTCTCTCTCTCTCTCTCTCTCTCGCTCGCTCGCTCGCTCGCTCGCTCGCTCTCACTCTTTTAAAGCGAATACGCGCCAAACTCGAAAGAACGATGCGCAAGCCGTGTGGATAGATTCTACGGACCAAGCTCATCAAAATGGCTGTGATATGAGAATAGCAAAACATTCCACAACCAATTTGATGTATCGGACCGCAAATGACTGTTTCGAAAGCGCGCGCGGGCACCACCCACTCCATCAACAGCTCGTTCGAAATTCTCTCGGCGATCCTCTTGAATGGGCTCCAGCGCTGGATGCTTTATTAAGAGATGATGTCGAACACAATTTTCCTCATCAAAGCTGGCTGTGATAGTCTATACTCTATGACAAACCAGCTTTAATGGTAAAAGGATGCCCTTTTTTACCGACGTCGTTCTCACCCTCTCTCTCTCTCTCTCTCTCTCTCTCTCTCTCTCTCTCGCTCTTCTCCTCTCCTTCCTCCCTAAATGTCTCATCGCGAAGCTCCCGCGTAAGGAGGATGTGGCTCGAACTGTGTCCATCGATGGGCGGCGATTTGCCGCCGAAGGTTCGGCGAGCGCCGCATGAAAGACAAGGTAGTGAGACGCGAGTGAGGGGTAAACATCTCACTACCCATGTCTTTCAGGCGGAATTTCGCTCCGTGTGCTAATGACGCCGACCTGAATCTGGCGGCTACGGTCCTTTACGAGTACACCGACACAAGTACATCTAGCGCAAGAGTAAACTTCCTCGATTTGCGAATAAATTTAATTACTCAAGCAATTAGGAATGCATCTCCTTTCCTTTAAACGTTCTAATTATTATCGACCGTTATTCGGCGCAACTTTGTACTCGACGTCCAGCGCCATGGACACAGCGCGCGCCTTCTTAGCTACCACCAACCGTAACAACAATGCCGAAATAACAATTAGGCTTAATCATTGTTTATTTATCGGCAACTACAACGATACTCTTTGGGCATAAAAAAATCATGATGTTTTAATGGATCGTTTAAATTATGAAGAATGGCCTCATCGGCCCTATGATTATTTTATTTTTATTTTTCCTTTTTTTGCGCGCGGAATTATTTTAAATTTTCAATATGTCCGATCCATTATTGCATCGGTGTAGTTACGTTAATAAAAGAATCGGAAGTTTCATTTCAAGCGCGTTCTTTTATTCTCAATATTTGGGGCTGCGCTAAACAGCAGCTGAATGATTTTCTTTGTATATATGTGTATTAAGTGGCATTCGCCGACTTGTGTCAAGCGCTCGACAATTTTCCATTTCAAGCTGCGCATACACTGATATGAGATAATAAATGGAGAAAAAAAAACAACAAACAAAATGGAATAAAGATAGAAGGAAAGAAAAATAAATGGAGAGATGGGTGGTGGTGAGGGGTGAGGGGTGAGAGGTGGGAGGGTGTGGGTGTGGGTGTGTGTTTGTGGGGGGGGGGGATTGAGAGTAAGAAGTTGAAAGATAAAATCGAGAAACTTACGATTAGCGCAAAGCTCTGGGCACTTGCAGGTTTGCAATAAGAAAGCTGGATAATGGCAGGACAGATATTATTCTGAATCTGTTCCAAGGTCAGGATATTTCGGTCTAGAATCAGTTTGAGCGCGGTTTGGGCATCTCGCCGTACCTGCAAAAATTTACCGAAAAACAAAATCACTCGATAATTAGATACGACAAAATATTGGCTGGCTCAAGGTTTTCGTGATTTAATTTTTATTGTCATAATTTTCAATAGTGAAAGAGATTAGTTAGATATGGTAGAGAAATTGGTAGACTTTACAAGCCAGCCTCTCTCTCTCTCTCTCTCTCTCTCTCTCTCTCTCTCTCTCTCTCTGACTCTCTGTCTCTCTGTCTCTCGACAGTGTAATTCAGGATCGTTTAATCGCTGTTGGCGAAGCAATTAAATAATGATTTATCTGGCAGTTAATTGGCGTTGAAAATTCCAAAAATTAATACCAAACTTCAAATGCCCGACGACACTAAATTACACCTCGATGATCTCGCTTCAAAATCAAGCTACAAAAGCATTTGCCGCGGCGAATTAACACGCGGTCGTAAAAATTTCGTCCCAACAAATTTTGAAATTCTTTGGAAGATGCGAACGTTAGCCAAGAAGGACAAATACGTTATTCATTCAATTACCTCGCGCTCCTTGTCAGCTACGCATGTGAGAATGATATTAAGTATGCATTTTATTGCGCCCCTGTGAACGAGGTCCACCGATTCATAGCATACGACCGCTACATGGGGAAGATACTCAACCAGCGATGACCTTACGGATTGATCTGCAAACATTAAAGAACAAACGATTAATTAACGGGACTCTGACAACGATAAACGATAATAAACGCACATATTTACACATAAACACTTTTTCTTTTATATATTTATTTTTTTTTTTATTATTTTCTTTTTGTTTTTTCTCTTTATTCTTTTCTTCTCTTTCTTTCTTTTTTTTTTCCTTTTCCTTTTTGCGACAAGTTACATTTCACCTCCGGCTATTTATGCCACTGGCATTGTGTCGAATAATTGCTTTGCCATCGACACACCATACACAATGACCGTCTAATCCAATACACGATTATTCCCAATCGTAAAAAGAAGGAACAAACGGTACTTAAGTTGTTCAAAGCCTTAAAATTCAACTCGACGTTGCATTTACAACACGATAATCATAAAGAGCGGTGCACGCGAGCCCCCCGGAATTGACAATCACCTTGTGCACATGACGCGCCTACGTGCACTTTAATAAAGAATTCGGACGAAGGAGGAGGAGGAGGAGGAGGAGGAGGAGGAGGATTTGGAGGAGGAGGGATGGCGGGACGAGGGCAGGGGGCGCAGAGGGAAAACGAGACGAACGTAAAAATGCGTGACTATCGAAAAAATCGGGCAAGGCAGACGGATGGATATTCAAGGGCCGTCAGTCACATGTCCCCAATGATTTAAGGGAGGTCAGGGCTAAAAAGCCCTCCGGGGCCTATTGTTCGGGCCTATTTCCCGGGCTGGCGGGCGGTTAGTCGCTCGGGTTGAAAGTCCAAGTCCGGGATGCGCCTCTATACCTGTATGCGGACGCGGCGGGAAAGACTCTATTCCGGAAATTTCGTACCTTTCCCATTTTCCTCCTAAGGACTCGGTCTATTGCAACGGCCTCTGGCATGAAATTCTTCAAATTTCTCGACTCAAAACATTGTAATTCTTCTGCTGCTCCCACCACTTTTTCTCTTTTCCGGCCACTCGCAGTACTCGCCCTTACTTCTGTCGGATGTTCATCACGAGCACTGGCGTCCTCCAGCCCACTACCACCGACGACCATTCCTCCTTTGGCCTTCATTTATTTAATTGATAACTCGTCCTGCCAAGAGCTTTACCAATGGATGCGATGGCTTAAGCTCGCAGAGCACCTCTATTTATACTTGTAAATGCAAGAGTTTCGAATTTAATGTGGCGGCAAATTATTTGCAGCGTCAATAATCAATAGCCCCATGGATAATTGAAATCTCGACAAGTACGCGAACGTGATTCCTAACCCGCGCAAATATCAGTTTTGGGTAGCAAGAATCAGCCCGCCAGGCCAAAACGAAATGAGCCAATGAGGACGGGGCAACGCGGCGGCATATAACCCCGTTGAACGGCAATTATGATAAATAATGACGTACAATGACAATCACCACGAAGAAGAGAGCAAAACACAAATGGCTGCGAGTGAAGAGGCAAAGAAGTCACTGGCTAAGCGACCGAGGCTTCCAATTGCCAAATGAAGGAAAAGTGGAAAGAGGAGCCCCCCGCACGGTCCCGCCGCCTACGACGCAATCGCCCGCACCCAACCGTTACAATCCTACGGTTACTTTCATACGCAGTGCCGAAAAATCCTCGGAAAACGTCACGATGCACCACGAACGAACGCGTGGGTGCAACTGACTAGGTTTTTCCTTTGGCGGGAAGACGACGCCTCGCTATTCGTTGCGCTCGTTTCTCTCTCGCTCCCGCCAGAGAAACGACGCGACAGCCACTCGAAAAAGGGCAAGGATCCTCGTCCCCTCCTGCCCCTTCCCTCTCTCGCTTGCACACGGACTCTTATAATATGGCTTTTCCGGACCACGGACAGACCGCCTGCATGACGTGAAAGTGCGTTTTTCCATCTGCTGAAACGCAAACGGCCCAACTCTACAATGCGTGCACATGTATAATCGATGCTTAACGCAAAAGTGCCCGTTGCATGAAAATATTTCTGTCGGCAAAGGTTTCGGCTCGAACGAGAAAATTATAGGTAGAGAGAGCATGAGAAAAACTTTAGTTACACGTGTGAAAAACTATCGCTTCGAGAACGTTAAAAATAAGCTCTGTAAATACATTATAAAATATGTAATGGTTATTTACCCGTTATTAACGTTATTTTTGTAAATTAATATGAAAAATTACCACCCAAACATTCTCATGATATGAAATACGTACGTGTACTTCGTAATTTTCCATAGTATTACAAAAGTTTTATTACATATCCAACGGTTTTGATAGATTTAAGAGTATTTAAGGATTTGAAAAATAAAATATTAAAATTTTTGCGTTTCTGAAATTTCGTTACTTGAGTTGAGAATGTAATTTTGGCCCTCGAGTGTTGCCAAATTAAGTACCAAAGTTCGATTTTTTGTTGTAATTACGCAATAATTGTAATAGCAAAAGAAAAAATTAACAATAATCGGGGTCCCCTGAAATGTTTTCGTTGAATTCTACCTAAACGTTATACAGACAATTAAATAAAAATTCCGTCTCTTAGTCTTCCAATCCAAAAAACACCTTGGCCTTGCATATGTTAACAACAAAAGGAAGAAATAAGACAATAATACGGCTTTCGCAGTTGAAAAGTACACGGTAAAGCAACGATCGATCATTGCGCTTGTCGAACAATACAGTTGAGCGTAATAATAATTGGAAGCAAATTTGAAATGGCATTGGAACGATATGTTGGGTGCGCAATATACATCTCGCATAGACTCGAGCCAGCACCCGAGAGTGAGATAGGACGTTGTTGAGGGTGATCGTGGATGGGAGTGAGGGGCGAGGGAGGGCGAATGAGCGAGTGAGCGAGTGAAGGAAGAAATGAAAGATAGTGGGGCACGCGTCATGGCACGCGCCACAGCGTTCCGCCTCAAAAATACATTAACTGCGGCGTCGGCGACGATCCCCGAAAAAGCGTATACTTATATACTAGACATGTGCATCGGAGCGAGGGTGAGGAGGTGAGGGAGATAGTGTTCCTGTCGGAGTTCAGCCGGAGGGGATCGGAAAAAAGGTGTATGTGCCCAGCTGCCGTCACCGACGCCACTGACGCTCCTCCTCCTCCTCTCCTCTCCTCTCCTCTAGCCGCTGCCGTTGCTCTTTTCTTAACAAACGCTCCTTTCTCGACTCCTCGATTTTCGAATGAAAAGCCGCTCGAAAATACACCCTAATTCTTTAACTATGAGGCAGACGTGAGCTTTTCCCTCCAAAATTACGGCCAGACTACTGCAACATACGGGAGACGCTTCTTTCCTATCTAAATGCTCGCGCTCTCTCACTAACCCCTCACCGCGACTCGTTCACTCATTCTGAAAATCAGTCTTTCTAAATGCTTATAACAGAACCTTCTAATCGAGGCTTTCATCTTTTCTAAATGCTTTCATATCTTTACGATATCAATATAAAATGTCTCCCCATTCGTCTTTTATGAGAAATTGTCATAATACAATACACTTGAAGAAACCATATAATGAAATACTGGTTAATCCAATGTAATATGGCAATGAAATCCAGAAACTTAAGAAGAAGACTTTTATTTCATTGAACCTCAATAAATAGGATAATAATATACACTCGGTTACAATAATCCATAAATATTGATTAATTATTCTTTTATTTTGTATAAATGTAGGTTATGTTTAATTGTTGATTAAACGAAATAACCAAATGAAAGCAACGACCAAGTATATTATAGAGATAGATAGACAGACACAGAGAGAGAGAGAGAGAGAGAGAGAGAGAGAGAGAGAGAAACAGATATGGTTTAAAATGATTTAAAATTCATTGCTAAAAAATACAGCCGACTGTTATCGAAAGAAACAAAAATGCCTTAGTGGTAAGTTTGAAGAACTTCTCCGTGAATCGATAATGATTTGTAGTTTGAATTCGGCTGAAACGATCGATCGATCCTGCGTACCACCCAAGCGTTTAAGCGTCATTGCCGTGCCGTAGGGAGCTTAAAAGAATGGGCTGCTATCTGACGTCGAGGGATGAAGACTTCACTCCAAGACTGGAGTGCCGCCCAAGTACTGCGGCTTCATGGCCATCGATCAACACTCGCATGGCCTTATCTCTTTTTGCTCCTCCTGTCTCTTTCCCGCTAAAAATACATGCGTGCGCGCGCGCGCGCGTCTTAACACATACGCGGGAAAGGCGAGGCGTTGATTCAAGTGCTCAACCAAGGAACAACAACCCTCCCCCCTCACACACACACTCTCTCTCTCTCTCTCTCTCTCTCTCTCTCTATCTATCTATCTATCTATCTATCTATCTATCTATCTATCTATATATATATATATATATATATATATATATATATAGATCCTGTGTGGAACGGATACCGGATGCCCAACAAAATGCCAACAGACTTTTGTCGGCCATCCGAGTTTCCTTTGCACACGCACGATGCTACTCGCTACCCCTTCCCCCTTACCTTCCGACTTCCACTGCATTTCAGTCGCACGCACTGTCAACGTCAGGTGCCCGGACTGTTAATTTACTCACTGCTTTATCTAGAATCGTAGTCTAATTAATTAGTGGATGGCTCACATGCCAGTGCTGCATCGCACGTATTGATGTAAAATTATGTCCTTGAAATTCAATTTAAAATAAGCTTAGAGCAACATTTTCATTTTTAAATAAATTATATATTAGTGCACTATTGCATCATAAATGTAATAATACTAATGTGAACAAGGAAAACGAAGCCGATGAATCTTAACAAAACTATTTTGGTTATTATAATTTTCACATAAATTTCAAAGACAGTGCCGATGCGAATGTGCGAGTCGATAAATAATTTCAACGCACGATGACGTAAACATTTATGAATTTACATATAATCTCGTTCAATTTGCCCAATAACGTCTTAATGTTCTTCAATTTAATGCCGATAGGCTGCAAATTTCTCGATCGTCCAGAATTAAATGCCACAGATTAGCGAAAGGCTAACAACAAAGTACAAGTCTATCGTAGAAATATTTATAAATGTCAAATGGCGCGGACTCGCGTCGGTGAATCGGCATCAACGAAACCCTCGTTGACTGACGGAAAAGAAAAACATGAAGGCCATCACAACATCAAGAAATACATATGCTCGCACTCTAGCTGCACCGAAACCGGAAGCTATCCCCTCGATTCTACCATATCCAAAAATACACATCACATAGTCGACCCCCAACGAAAGCTTCGAGCTTGGAGGTTCGAGCTTCGAGCTTTGAGCATCGAGCTTCGAGCTTCAATACCCGTCATGCCCGTTAGAATGTGAAATAAACTTTCAACTCCACATGGATTTGGCGATTTTTCATGCAATATTCAAATATTTACGTTTCGGTATTTCTTTAATTATAATTCTACGCATTTCAGTCGATCGCCGTTAATTTCGCTTCAAATCATCATTTTCTTAGAGCTAACTATTGTTGCGAATTTCGTTTTTTTAATTTATGACAAGCAACAGCAGCAACCTTTGCTTTATTTATTGCACTCCACATTGAATTTTACCGTAAGGACTTTTTAGCAATTTAACAATAACTATTGCTTTTAACACTATAGTGCCATACTACTACTTTCTCAGAATATGTCTCAGAAAATGTCAAGTTTCATTATACGAAATTTATAGAAGATTATCGAATTCCGAATCCGAAGTTTAAAAATATCGACTGTATATGTTTGCAATCCAATAAAGAATCTGTATTTTCGGCAATAATCAGTACAAAATTTAATTTAAATTTGTAACGTATAATGATTCTACGAAATTAATCTTCCAAGCTTCCTTTTGCTCGCGTCTTCTTGTTACAAGGGATCCCCCATCGAAAATACGGACGTGCGCGTTAAAGACGACGTAGTTTTTCTGTTCTTTATGTTGCCCTCTCACTTCCTTCCTCGCTCCCTCGTTTCCCAACTCCTCTCTCACTTCACCCGCCACCGCCGCCCCCCGTCACCATCCCTCTGCCCCTCTCATCGTCCCATCCTTTCTCGCTCGCACCCTCTCTCTCTCTCTCTCTCTCTCTCTCTCTCTCTCTCTCACTCGCCCTCGAGCTCCCACTTGCTATCTCTTGTTCTCTCTTACTCTGTCTTTCGGACACGCGCGCACCTAAAAATAAAACAACCGGAACAAACTGGAAAGAGACACCTTCTTTCAATGTGAATTTCCAAACAAAAATTAGTCTATCTGAAAACTATAATTTTTGTAATTGTCTAATCATAAAATTTACAATGTAACGTATTTTAATTGAAACTCCGCTAACTTCAAAATATCAAATCAAATGATACTTTTTCACATTCACAAATAGTTATTAATTAAATTTTTGCGATAATTCGAATTTCAACGAATCTATTTCACCTGTTCGACGCTTTAAAGTCCAAAGACAAATTATTCTTCGAAAACTTGGTATCAAAATTGCATTTTTGATGAGCAACGAGTTTTCTTGCAACAACTGGATTTAATTAAACTACTTGAGTAAAGCCAATACTTCGTGCAGTCATGGAACTGACAAAAAATTCGAATGTCTTCCCCTATTACCCCCTGCCAGCGACCCAAATCCGCCATCGTCCTTCTTACAATCGTCGACACGTCGTGCAACAACTCCGTTTTCCTCCTCCAAAAGGCCTACTTGAGCGAGATAAAACGAAGGAAGAGGCGGAAAAAAAAAACAAAAAAAAAAAAAAAAAAAAAAAAAAAAAAGATGACATTCGAAGACGGGTGGAAAACGGAAACGGCGACGGCGACGTCGACGGCGGTGGCACGCGCCATGGGGGTCTCGCAAGTATTTGGGAGATGTGCATAAATATAGGACGGACTGTCTTGCTCTTTCTCTTGTCCTCTTTGCTAGACTCGTGCCTCCTTCTCCGCTCCCCTTTTTATGAAAGGTCATGCAGTCAATGACATTGGAACCAAGTGCCGACGACCCGGCAGAGATGCGCTAGTAATTTTGAGATTGATTTTATTTGAAGGGAGGAAGCGGCTGACGTGAAACTGTCGGCATTTTCAAATATATGGTTATCTATAAAAACAAAAGGGAAGGAAGTTTGTCCTACCTCAACTTCATCAAATAATTTCCTTTACGCTATACCTAATCTACGAAAATTCCAATGCGCCGTCGGTCAACGAGTATCGTTATATTACTATAGTCTAGCCTTCGACGAGCATTCTATTCTTGAAAATGGGATCCAATAAATAATGCGATCTGATGCCGTTTTATAAAAAATATAATATAATAAAGTATCGGACGCTTAAATATTAAGTTAAAAATAAACTGAAAACGCCTTGAATTTAAAATGGATTTGTCACCAGAGATTCTTATAAGATCAATGTATCAAATACTTTGACTTTGCGATGCTAATAAATTCAAAATCATCGCTATTACAGAGACGTTAATGTTACATCTCCAGTGTTTACTTGCTAATTACAGTAAAAATTACAGAAATCTTTTCTTTTTTTTTTCAAAACCTTACTTATCAATATTTTGCGTATTTATTATACGTATTATAAAATTGAAAGGATAATTTTAAGTGCTATTAAAATCGATTGACAAAAATAATTAAAAAAAATTAATATATAAATGAATTAATTAATTAATCAGAGCTTATTATTCGAACTTATTAAGTAGTTTTTCGTTATCTTTTCATGTGATATTCAGATATTATACATTTGATAAAATATTGAAGGTATACAACCATATATAAGTAAAGAAGAAAATAGAAAGTCATTCCATGAAACTATTTAATTAAAATGTTATTTAAATTAAATTACTCTTATAAACTTAGATTTTCAACGCGATAAAAGCACAATGTCTAAGACTCTCTATAATAGTCTTAATAAAATGAATTTGACTAGATTCTAATCTATTCTTAATACGTCACTTTTCTCTCTCTTCTTTCTTTATTTTGTTTAATTAATTTGCAGAAGAAATTTGAATTAATCATTAAAATAAACCATACATTATTTTATGTATAAGATTTTCCATTAATATACTGATATTATAAATAATGGCTATTTTGTTTTTTAATCGTACATATAGTGAAAGAAATGCATATCGTTGAAAATTACTCTTTGAATAAATAAAAATGAATACTATCTTGCTTTTAACAGAAGTTTTCGATCAATTGAGAAAATTTTTAATTAAAACTCTAAACATGCCAAATTCGTAAGGAAAAAACGTGCTCGAATAAACTATTGCACATTGTTGTTTTAGTGAAAATAATCGATTCATTACTGATCCGATAATAAACGCTTCTCTAAGCCAAATAAAGCTATAAAAATAATAATAATAAATAAATAAAAAAACGTTTACGTAATTGCGATAATTAAAACAAAAAAAAAAAAAAAAAAAAAAAAAACTTTTATTAAATTGGAAAAAAAAAAAAAAAAAAAAAAAAAAAAAAAAAAAAACCTGAATGTAAATATATTCAAAAGCAATTACGTTCTCGAGCACACTTGCACCCCCAAATCAGCCCGCGGATTCATATATTCGTCCAGGTAACTCGATTCGCGATCGAGATTTTCATAACAAACGAAACATAAGTGAACGAAACAAAAAGCGGTGCGATCGGGCAGACGAAGTCGAATAAATTAAATGAATCATACATTTTAACGTTCAATTTTAATCGTGATCTAGCACGAAACTTCCCCTTGAAGTTCCGACACGCCATCTTTTATCGACCCCTCCGCATTTGCAGCCCCCTTAACTTCTCCTGACTTCCTCCCACTCACCCCAAATTTCGCGTACAACACTCTTCAGTCTGTAACAACCCTTCTCTATCCTTTTCCTTTCCGCCTCATTATCGCTCTTCTTACATTCTCATTTTTCTTACTCCGTCAGGACGTATCACCGGCGCAGCTTTCTCCTCTAGCTCAACTTTCTTTCCTCTCCTTGTGATACCTACCTATCGTCGCTTTTAACCATGTGCTCTCTACATGTGGTGCATTCTCACATATACGCATGCAAGAAAAGACTGGAGATGCGCCCACCTTCCAATGATATCGAAATGGAAACGGACTAGCTTCCTTCGTTTATTTGTATTTAGATTTCGTAGGGTGGCTGATCCATTAAAAGAAAAAAAAAAGGAAAACAAAAAACAAAAAAAAAAAACTATTTATAGAATTGAAGAGAACATGTAATTGCATGAATTTTCAATTGGCTGCCTGTACCTTGATATGGATGGTTGTAAAAAGGTTTTGAGCATGCAAGAGTTCTTTCAAGATTGTATTGATTTCGAGAAACTTCTTGTAAAGGATAATGCAATAAAATTTAATAAATCAACATACTTCCGAGCCGAGAGAAATTATACATACGATTGATTTTAATATCTGCTTAGATACTTGCGAAGTACAAAATCAAATCGACAATTTTATTCCCATGGATTGAGAGAATATGGTATAAGAATGTGTAAAATAAAATCAAATAAAATAATTTCTAATATGTTATATGTTATAATAGTTATTATTTACGAATTAATGTACATAACCGTAAATTATTTTTTTATCCATCCTAATATCGATTTTATTAAATTTTTTTTATAAAATGATTTTTTCCACCTATACTATACTCGTGCATTTATTATTATAAAAAAAACTATAGTGTTCAAAAGATTTTATTTTTAATGCTTCTAAATCAACCGTAATATATTGTGGCCATCATATTTACAATATTGGCTATTTCAAAATAACTAAAATTTGTTTCATTCTGTATTTGGTGATACTAAGCTATCCTCGAAAAATTTTCAAATTCAAGTTTTCATTGAAAATTCAAGAGGGAAATTACAGGCCGAAAATGTCATGTGTGCGTCACATACGCTACTCGGATGCTGTTGTAGTTATAGATGCCACGACTCGACTTCCGGCACACGTGCCTCCCCGGAAGTGCACTACGTACAATCTGTCGTCACTCTCCCGCAGCCACTGCATCGCATACCTCTTCCCATCCTATTACTTTCACTCACAACCCGCATCTCTTTCTTCAACTTACACCCACGGACTTTTCTCCTCTTTTAAAAGCAGTGCACATAAGACTCGCATATCCTGATTCCGTTGCTATTTTTGCTCCTCTCTCTCTCTCTCTCTCACACACACACACACACACACACACACTCCTCCTCCTCCTCCCTCTCTGTTTCATTATGTTGCGCGCGCACGAGTGTCAAAGAGGGAGAGAGAAAGAATTGAAAAATGTAAGAGGGATACGGAAGGTTACCGATGTATGAGCGCGAGAGTGATAGAACCGGGAAGTCTCTACTTGAAAGAAGAGGGTGGATAAGCTATCGCGCTTTAGGTGTGAAAAGACCCTCTATATGAATTTTAACATTTGAAAATGAATAATTTTGGTAATGTATAATGTTAAACAACAGGACTACAGACCAAATTTTATCCGATTATGATTTAAGAAATTGAATCATGAAAATTATATTAAAAAATTCTCGATAAAAAAAACTCCCTTCACGAAATACCAAATCTTGGGAAATAATTGACGGACATTTTCGACAGTTTACGAAATAACTGTGAAATTTGAACTGAAACTTCAAAATACTCGACATACCGAGTTATTTTAACAAACTGTTCGTTTTCTCTTTCTAAGGCAAGATAAGTCGCGAAGATGTCAATTTAATTTGAAATTCAATAATCTATTTCTCTAAATTCAACTGTACTTTTCACTCAATGAAATCTTTACGAGTAAATGAATTTTTTATGTTACATATATGTCAAACATTCAATTTCATCAAATTTGGCTTTTTAAAATTTATTTTGCCACAATATTTACAAATATACTTGAATATATATATATATATTTTATATTTTTACGACTATTTATTAATTAAATCTTAATTTAAATCTTAATTTATACTAAGTATTAAAACATTCGCGATTATCTTTGCTCGTTAAACGAACAAAGGATTCTATATTGTTTTGCTTAGTGAAACTTTATAAATTCAGTACATACAGTTTTTTTTTTATATAATTATATCTACATATTTATGTGATAAAAATATTCTCGATTATTTAAATCAATACGATTATAAAAAGTACTAAAAAAATGCCGATTCATATAAGATAATTTCAAGTAATACACTGAATTATGTTTATAAGATGAGACAAATAAATTCATTTGCAACGTAAGGAATTGTTCAATTAATACAAAATTATATATACAAAATTATTGCATTTTGATTTTTATAAAATACTAATTTTTATTATGTATTTGAAATGTAGTGTAGCACAAAGTATCATCTTGTCTGCAAAAATTTCAATTTTTATAAATCATAAGAGAAATAGTTTGTTAAATTTTATTTTCATTAATATTTTTGATTATATCAAGAAAAAGCAACAAAACGCAATTATAAGATTAAGATTAGAATTTAGTTTCTGATTGCAAAAAATTGACCGAATAATGTAATTGACTAAATACGTTTTCACATTATCAAAATCATTTTGAATTAATGAAGTATATACAAATAAATAATAATAATATTTTTAAAACCATCATCATCATTACGGTATAAAGTAACCGTAATAATATATATATATATATATATATATATATATATATATATATATATATATATATTGTAATAAAATAAAACAATTTAAAATAATACGTATACGAACACAGCGCGCACAATATAAAAAATTCTCTAAATAATTATATTTATTATCATTAAAATCGTCAATATAAAAGCTGGTATTATCAAGCAAATTAAACAATTACTACAATACTCTTCATTTGTTTGCTTCGGATAAAGGTAATTTAATTTACATGCAAATATGATGTTCAGCGATAGAAAAATAAGATTAAATTAATTTTTTTTCGAGCAATTATTCGAAATAAGCAACACAGCCAATAATAGAATGTATAGACGTTGAAAACATATTCACGTATACTGAACACAAGGCTAAAAGATTAAATATCGGCGAAGGGAGGGGGGATGAAACTGGTGTGACAGAGTGTGGGAGGCAAAAAGTGGGGGGAGAGAGAGATAGAGAGAGATAGAGAGAGAGAGAGTGAGAGAGAGAGAGAGAGAGAGAGAGAGTGAGTGAGTGAGTGATAAATTAGTGGTGCAAATAGAACATAGGGGAGAGGGAATTTATTTAGAAGGGAAACAAATCAAGTATATAATATTCGATTCGCGGAAAACGATATATTCGTGTGGTGAAAGAGACAGATGTGGAGAAAAATGGCGAGGCAAAATTGGTAATGACGACGGCAGCGAAGTCGTGGAAAATTACTTACGGGAGAATGATGATGAGAGGAGCGTAGCGGAGGGGAACGGTGCGGAGAGGCGAGTAGAGGAGAGGAGAAAGATAGAGATAGAGATAGAGATAGAGTGAGATAGATAGAGAGAGAGTGGTTGAGGGAGGGAGAAAGAGAGGAGGGGGAGAACGAGGGAGGGAGATAGATAGATAGAGATAGATAGAGAGAGTGATTCTTTCTTATAGAGACTCAAGGTGAAGTTCTACGCGTTTTCAAAGCGATAAGGGGACAGCGCGACGTCGCCACTGTCGGTGTGCGATTAAAAGACAAGATATTTTGGTGAGCGCGTCGACATATTACTCCATTCTCCCAAAAGGCCTATCAATGTAGTTTTACAGTTTAATACATATATTGTTTATTGCTCGTAAATTCGAAATTCAGAACGTATAGTATGACGTGCAGAGCTACCTCTTTACACATCTAATCTGATCTTTACGTACGACAGCATTTGGTCATATATTTGGCAGAACGGTTATATTGTTCTTACGTCGAGTGACTTGAGCAGAGAATATACTATTAATAAATTCAGTATGCATACTTGTCAATGAATAAAAAAATTTTCATTGTAATATATTAAAAAATTCCTTTGTTGGTAAGAATGATGGAATTTTCATTAAATTTAGGATAAAATTTATTATACAATTAAGTGACAATGAGTGGGTAATAATTCCATACGTTAATAATTTACAATGTGAGCCAAATACAATTCGCACGGGAAGAATCGATTTTTTGAAAAAACTAAGTTAAAAAGCTGCATTGTTTATTAATGTGTGCGGCGAATGTCCGCGAGTGTTAATAGTGAGATATGAAAAAAGCAAAGCAGCCGTTTTCATGTTCAATAATATTGTTATTCACTGAACGGCCATTTTACTACATGCTCTCAAATTGTTTATATATTTTTTATTTGGATTTATTGCGACATTGAGACGTTTTCGTTCTTATACGGTGCGATCAGGATTCGGACGATACAGTAACATTTCCAATCCATCTGCTCCGTATTTGCTCGCTGTATATATATATATATATATATATATATATATATATTTTTTTTTTTTAATTTTTGTTATCTACGCGAGCTTCCTCCAGTCTCTCGTTTTATGTATGCATAAGAGGTGCGAAAAAGCAAGTGCATAAATAAAAATGACATAAATTAACTACTTATTTACTATTTCTTTATTTTTACGTGTTAATGAATTATTGCGTGACGTGAGCTCGATGATACTTTCAATATTATGATCAGATGATTTGAATTTATAATTAAATGTTAATTACCTTCACAGCAACAATATCATAATTTTTATAATATATATAATGCACAAGACAAGCATGTAATATACGTATACTGCCTTAAATGGAATTTTTTGCAAAATCATAATTATAAATGCTAATCTTGTCTTCGAATTGACATATTTATATACATAAATTTGTTAACGATAATGATAAATGACTTATTAATACTTACCAACGAAATTTAAAATGCAATACTAATACAATAAAACGCTATGTATAAATAAATTATTATAATATTAAATAAAAATTAATTTACTTTTATCACAGCTTAATTTGATGATTGCTTCAAGAATATCACTGATATCTTCAGGAAACATTAATTTATCGTAACATTCAAACATGCTTGCCAGCATTTTCCCAAGCATCAAACTGTAATGAAAAGAGAAACAAATATGAATATTTATTTTTAAATTTTACATTTTAAATTTTAAATTTTAGCTTTACTTATTGTTTGTGACTATAAAACATATATAGAAAAAGGAAGAAGAACAAGAAAAAAACGAAAAGAAAAACAAATAGTTTATCGAAATGAATTAATATGGTTTGCATTAAGGCGGCACATATTCTGAAAATGAAATCCAATACAAATTTTTTTTTGTTTTTTTTTTGTTTTTTTTTTTTTAAATATATTAGCAGCTATTAAAGATGTAACACGATACCCCGAGATTATGCAAGGTATTTATGGAAATGAGTGATTTCATATAAGTTTTCGTCACATTTCAATGACCTATAATTAAATGAACACTTTTGAACAAATCGCTTAATAAATGATGCTTTCGTAAACTGCTTATAAAGGATTGTAACTGTTTCTGAATAATTAGATATTGCAGCAGGAGAGAACAGCATTTTATCAATGATCGATCGTTTTTGAAAAATCTTTGATACGCGATGAACTATTAAAACCGTTAACTATAACCGTCACGAGCGATGGCTACATAATAAAGTGTGTGATGCCGCCATTCTATATTTGTTAACACTAATTGCCCACCGACCAAACCACGTGCACGTGCATCATGAATATCGCTGGTTGCGCTTGGTTAAATCTAAAATCGTACGGAGACCTTTCGGACGAGATAGAGGAGCGAATAGCGAATTAAAGATATCTGAAAGATGAAAAACAAATGCGAAACTTGGGATTCGGAGTATAACATATATTGTCGTCAAGGCGACCCCTCTTGTAAACCTTAGCGGTGCACGTAGCCGCTGCTCGCGCGAAAGTGCGAGCATCCACATGCACGGGCCACTCACACACCTGGTCGTCGGCCGCTGCTATACGACGCAATTTTGCATTCCAGGTCGGTACTACTTCCCCTACCGCCGCGACTGCCAGCCGCCGCCGCCGCCGCCGCCGCCGCCGCCGCTGCTGTCGTCTCTACGCCGAGTTGCCCCCCCCCGCCAAGCCACCAACTCACTCCGCACCGCTCCTCACCGCTCCGCACCGCTCCTCACTGGCCGACGGGACGCGCGCGCCGACGCTCGACTTGGAGTGGGGACACCGACCGCCAATGAAAATACGCAGTGTTACCCCCACTCCGTGCGAGGCTGCTAAAATTGGCGGCGTGCGCCACGCCCACCACACCCGCGCAAACATGGCCGCGTCGTACGGACGCTCGCGTTTCCAAACGAGTCTGACGAAGAAAGAGAGATGGTTCTCTCCATATTGATGGTATTGGTAGTGGTGGTGGTAGTGGTGGTGGTGGTGGTGGTGGTGGTAGTGGTAGTGGTAATGGTAGTAGTAGTGGTAGTGACGGTAGCAGCGATGGTGGTGGTGGGGGTGGTGGTGGTGGTAGTGGTAGTGGTAATGGTAGTAGTAGTGGTAGTGACGGTAGCAGCGATGGTGGTGGTGGTGGTGGTGGTGGTGGTGGTGGTGGCGGTAGTGGTGCTGATGGTGGCGTTGACGGTGGTAGTGGCGATGGTGGCTGGGGCTGCGGGTTTTCGAGGGTCGCCATTTGCGCGAACCAGCCGAAGAAGAAAGTTCGTCCGAATATGGGCCGAGCCGCGCCCGCAGGATTATACTTCGTAGCAGGACTTCGGTGGAGTTTTTACCCTACCACTCCTCTTCTATTTTTGTTCCACATGATTTTAACTCGCATTTATCACGCATATCTTTCATGTTTCTTTAACTTATAAAGGACAATTTTACTCCTATACTATGTCTATATCGGTTAACTCTTTTCTACAATTTACGCATTCTAAAATAGCATATTCATTTATCACGGTACTATTAAGTATAAGCAATTTTGTATGATCAATATCAATTGACATTAGTTAGCAGATTAAATATTTAACGCTTTCATACACAAAATTTCGCCCCTAATAATGAATTAAGTCAACTAATATTCAAACTAAATGTTGTAAATATGAGAATTTTTTGAAACGTGGGGAATTATTGAAAGTAAATTATATCGGTAAATATTACCGGACAAGTGGCACTTGGAAATTTCTTTATAGAAATTTACAACAATAAAGTCTATGTATATCGTTTATGTTACACGAAATCGCGAGACCGATCGATCGCGGCAATTGTACGTGCACTTAGCCATCCTTACAAATTTCTGCACGCCCATAAGTGCACATAAATTTATTAAAAAAAGTTTTCTATTTTCTCAGATGGTAAAACAATAATAACAATATCGTCGCCCATACGATATTACGTAATATAAAAAATGGATTATATCTAATATAAAACATTATAATTGTCGAGGATGTATTAAACTTCATGAATATAAAATCATGAACGTTATTGCTGAAATGCTCAAATGCATGTTAATATAAATAAAATTTCGTAAAAAGTTATAAATAAAAAGAATTGTCGTTGGTAATTTATGCACAAACAATATGGATGAAAGCGACGATCGGTTAATACTTGCCCTGTGAAACAATTGCCCATTGGATATACATTACACAAGACGTTGGATTTAATGCGTCATTTTTAGGAGACATGCCCCACCACTGATTAATTAATACATTTGGCGAGCGCACGGCATTTTGATAAATAAGCAACTAATGCAATTAGCGGGACGAGTGGATTAAATAAATAAGCGCAGCCAAAGCCATAAAATCCGTAGAACGAGGCAGAGACGAATGGGCAAATTGCGGGGCGAAGTGGTAAACGGAGTGGGAGGGAGATAGGGCACTGGGGCGCCGAGAGTCAATTTCGCGTTTCCAAAGTTTAATGGGCTTTCGCAATTTTCTCTATACACGACGTCCGCGCCAAGCGTCATCCACCTCAACTTTCCTCTCTCGCGCGCTCTCCAACCAATGTGCAATAATTTCCTTTCAACTACGCAATTGTATTGGGACGTACGAAGTGTACGTATTGGCGCGCGAGACAGAGATGGAGCGATGGGACGGAGAGGGCTAGTGGGCTAGTGGGCTGGAGGTCTAGAGGGCTAGACGGCTAGAGGAGAGTGAGAGAGAGAGAGAGAGAGAGAGAGAGAGAGAGTGAGCGAGTGAGCGAGCGAGTGAGCGAGTGAGAGGGTGAGTGGGAGGAAGAGAGGGAATGGTCCGATGACTGTGACGTTGAGGCTGACATTGATGTCGGACGGGATTTTCGAGTCGCGCGGCGGAAAATTGGCCGAAGCGAGAGAGCCGAGGCTTTCCAACACCGGTAATCGGAATAGTCCAAGCTCGGCGAAGAATCCTTTCCGATAATTTCGAAAGCTTACGGCGAGCATTTGCCGAGCAGTTCAAGCCCGGATTATTAAGTACTTTCAATTTATAATCGGCAAGGCGGAGGAGCCAAGGAGCCATTGCTCCCAGCTAGCCTTGGACGGTTAGCGCTTCTAAAGTCCGCTTAAATATCCCGATGAGCTAGCTATGCAATCGCCTTTGTACAAAAAACGAACAAATATACGTTCTTGAGAGAGACGGAGAGATAGAGACACAGAGAGAGAGAGAGAGAGAGAGATAGAGAGAGAGAGGGAGGGGTCGAAGGGAGCGACGAGAACGATTATTAACAGCGATGCGCGACAATGGCGCGTGTCATCGGGATGACGACGACACGCGCGATGATGTGCTTTTTCCCGCTATTTTGATTCCATTCATTAAGCGTCAGCCGCATAATCGTTGGTTGCAATTAATTAAGAGCGCGACGTGGCAGACTGCGCCAAGTAGGAAATAATTGTTGCAAAATAATGTTCACGCAGCATGTGTGGACAACGATTTTGGGAACGAGTGCGTCATTGCGCTCCGCTACAATTGCAGTCGGGAAGACGTTTATGTATTCTGGCACGTAAACATTTTATTCCAGCGGAATAAATCGAACGTTTCGTGGGCCGTTGTATAAGCCGATATGCGTCGATTCAAATCAAAGCGACAAAATACTTGTGGGACAGGTAAGCGGGGCCTTGCTGAACCATATGCGCTTGGTTACAGGTGAAAATTAAATCAAATGTCGTATAAAATGGGCAAGGCATAGGATTTAATTGATGTAATTATAACGCGTCGTAGATAATCCATCTACGATTGAATTACGTTTATAATTGTCAGCTGTGTGGATATAATAAGATTTTCAGTAATGTATGAAGAGGGGAGTGTAAATTTTCTTCGCCCCCTTACCCCCTTACCAAACGATACTCAATACACACCCATGCAGACTTAATATAGTAAATGTAAAAATCCTTCCAAGCGCTCGGCGGCCACGTAAATTCCGCATCGTAACCAAAGGGAATAATGATGGTAAGGGAATGGGAGGGGTGATGAAAGAAAAAAAGAAACGTAAAGTAAGTAAATAATCTAAAAACTGCTGGGATAAAGTAGGCAGCGCACGAGTGTTGGCGAACAGTTTTGTTTCTTAACTTTCCCCACTGCTAAATTAATAAACAAGCGAGTGTTAATTATAACGCAGCGCTTTCCATTTAGCGCTGTATGTGCGCGCTGAAAATGCCGGAACAATGCATGTATGCGTGCCATCCCTCCTTAACGTAGAAATCGTATTAATGTTCGTTAAGCGCACTCGTCTTGAGTGTAATTCCCTATGATCGGCACAATTTCTCCGACGACTAGTCAATGTGCTTTCTGTGCCCGGGCTATGGAGGGTTTCAACATGAGCTGTCCTCGAGGCGCGAGCGCGTGAGATAGAGATTGTAACGCCGAGACATGAGCAGGGGATACATGATGGAGGGATGGTTGGGGGGAGAGGACTTGCTCGGCATCGCGAGTCGTGTGAAGATGAGAGCGAAGAAGGTCCCGTACGCGGTACGCACGCACGCACGCACGCACTCTCGCGCCACAATGGGGACGCATGGGAATTTGTCGCTGGCTTACCTCTCGCCGGTTCGCCACGAATAAGGGAAGGAAATATATATATATATATATATATATATATATATATATATATAGAGAGAGAGAGAGAGAGAGCGACAAGGGAGGAGGACAGCGGAAAAGGAGGGTTTATGCGAGTTTATGCGTGTTAGGAAATACCTTGCTATATACACGGAAGGAGGCGCTAAGACGCTTCCCTTCGAGGCGAGATACGTTCGATTGTATTTGTGGCCTAGTTTCCTTTTTTCCTCCGTAAATGCTTTCGTGGGAGAGTGAATCCGGTCTCGTGGAATAATCGTGAACTTGCAAGTATTGGATAGAAAAAGTTTTCACGAATCTTTTCGGTCTTCGTTTCATCTACGAGTACAATGTAATAAATGAAGCATAAGCTCCGCATTGAATTTAACTTTCGTTTTGGTCGACATTATTATGAATGCGAAAATTAATAAACCTCGCGGAATAAATACGATCGCTAATGAGTTTATTATACGACCTGTGCTTTCGACGTGTCACATTATAATTAAAATTCGTCATTTACATTTTGTCAAATAACGATTTAAGGCATTCGTTACGGCATCATTCAGCCACAAAAATACATATTGCGGATTTTAAATAATATTAAGACAGACGTAAAGGTATTGCCAACATTTGGCAATTTGGCTTTCAAAACATTTCTTTTTCTTAATTAAATACTTTATTTTTAATGATTTTTAAAGGTTGTACTCGTAAGTGACAAATCTAAGATCATTTGACGATGCTTTTACAAATCGTGCTTGAGTATTCTGCATTTACGATTAAAAAATTCTATCTTTTATTCCATTACGTAATAACATTGTATGTAATAATTATCAAAAAATTTGTTTATACTGCACAGCTTCACTTTATGTTGAACGTAATGAAATTGATAATATATAATTGAATTTGAAATTGACAATTTATATAATACATAGTGGGCATTGAGTAGCTAAAATTGAAAAAAAAAAAAAAAAAACTAGACAATCCGCTATTAACTCGTGTACATTAAAATCCATTTGAACCGCCATTTTGTCGGACACTCAAAAGTCAAAGCGGCACATTAATATACATACATAATCGAACAGTAGAATATTGTTTTTAACATACATCACAAAAAAAGTTAGTGTGTAGGCATGTGTGCGTGAGTGCGTGCGTGTGCGCGCGAAGGTACGCGTTGTATCTTTCAAGCTTTCAAAATATAGTTTTCATCAAGTTATAGGATAAACGACCAATAATATGTACAAACTTAACGAACGAATTGACTATAAAACAAAGTATAAACACCAAATAAAATATCATCAGCGATAGATCACCTATTGTCACAAATTTTTCGTAAAAAGTAAAAAGATCCATACGTATCAATTATTATCCCATTACCGAATCGGATTTAAAAGAGTGACCCCGGCCAAGTCATCATTCATATACACACTAACGCGAAAATTAGTTGTCTTACCTGTAGTTAATAACTATCTCTCCATAAATTCTAATCATGCCAATATTATAGTCGATTAGTACTTAATGCCGCGCATCTAAATATTCGAGGGTTTGTCTCGTGCACTACGCATCAATTTAGTTGCTGTGTTGGCAAAGTTTTTTAATCGATGTTAACACTTGGCGACACCGGCACACACATACACACCGACACACACATAAAATTCCTTTAAGAGTGGCTTTAAGAAGCCCAGTTATGATATATAAAACAATTTGAAGTATGTGCGGAGACGTTAGACGGTAGCTTTGACACGAATATCCAAACAATATCGATATTTGCCATTACTTTTGCTCGAGACGATCAGACGATCCAATTTATTACGACTTTTTCTTTAAAAAGTTTGACACTTAGAAAGTGCACGTGTTTATTGTGTATTATGGAAAAGTGGAAGAAATTCTCGGCAAAACTGTCGTTGACTTGGTATTTAATGTATAAATAGTTGGGTTTTGAAAAATCTACACGAGATTGCGGATTGTACGAGGTCGCAGCGATACTTCTTGCACTATTTCATTCGGTCGTCGTATAGCCTTTTATGATCATTCGAAATTACAACTCTACCAGGTTCTACCGTGTTTATTCTGCACGCTTTCTATTATACCGATGAAATTAAAAAATCCAAGAGAGTATTGAGCAGGTAGCCGATGTGAATACACCTTGTACAAATTTGCAACACCCTTACATAAATATCCACCATCGAGTACGCATGATACAGCCGTTTTGTCAGACTAATTTTTCACATTTCCAACTATAATTGTTCGTGAAGTACTAATTGCCATAGCACAAGTGATTATGCTAGGTATAAAAGAAAGGTATGCAAAGTACTTGGATGCGGAAGGCACAGCAAGACAGGAAAAATGACCATGTTAAATAGCCATAAGAAAATTGAAATTCTTATCTATATTGGAAAGTGATGTCAATTTCCAAATCGACTAGCGACCCCCCCCCCCCACCTCATTAACATGTCGCTGTAAAATAGCCCATTGTGGGTGTTATTTTGCACAGCGGATAAAAAAAAGTTTATAACTCTGTTTGCCCGTATTGTATTCGATCTAATCAATATCATGTAGATTAGGATATTTTGAAATCAATATAAGCCAGAACGAAATCGTATATTACGTTATTATAGATATAGAAATTGTAAAATTGTTGTAAAATTGTT
>NW_011948418.1:146960-163098 GCF_000503995.2 Ceratosolen solmsi marchali
AAAATTGTTCTTTCCCTAATCTTCGTGAATTAAATAATACGAATGCTTAAATAAATTTTGTCGTATTTATTAATATCACAAGAATATTATAAAGTATAGGAAAAATAAACTGTACTGTTGTGATATTCTAAATATTTTTATTGTACTTTTAGCTTGCTTGAACATGCATGAATTGCACGTTTTGTAATTTCAAATCTAAAATCTTGTCAACCATTGCTACCAAATAACACGTCACTTCCGCACACTTTACGCTTGATGGATCAGTCTACTAGCATTAAAATAACAATGCAAACTAAGATTGTACGCCTGATAATTGGATTTTCTTTTATACTATTTTGTCGTTACATATCTATGCTACTTAGTTGCTTCTGAAAAATGCTATTCCTTTCTCTCTTTCTGCCAAATCTTTTTTCTTCTCTTAAAAGAGAAAAATGTGAGCAAGAAACTGGAGCAAGACAGAGAGACATCGACTGTAATTTAGGTTTAAAAATTATTGGCAAAATATATTATTCATGCAGCCGAGTGTCTATACTTGAATCACGATGGGCAGGAAGAAACCATAAATAAAATGTCGGATTGCTTTATTAATGAAAATGTTAGAAAATTAAATAATTTGAATTATCAATGAATGCTAGAATATCCTACAATCTGAATTGATAATTTTGTAAACAGGTGCTGTATGAATTTTTAACTTAAATTTCGTAACTTCTGAAAAAGTGCAAGTAGAAGATGTTTCGTTAATAAAAGTTTAGTAATTTTGAAACTATTAAATCTGCATTGTCTTTCGGATATGCATACCTGAATTAATAATTTTATTAATTCAAAATTCAAGAAACAAAATATAAATTTGAGTGTTGGTTGATAGTAATAACAATCCGTATAATTCAAATGGCTCTTAAACGACAATAAATGTTATTTTTATTATTTTTAAATACTTATAAAAGTTGAGAGAATCTAACTTTTAAGAAATCCGCCGATTCATAATTAAATAAGAACCTTATGGATTTAAAATAATTAGAATAAAAAAAAAAAAAAAAAAAAAAAAAAAAAAAAAAAAAAACTACAGAAAATCCATAAATGCTACTTTTTAAATAAATATTAGAATTTCCAGAACTTTGGCTCATTCTATCGTCGTTATTAATTTCACTTTTCTTTAATCAACAGAGAAAGAAAAACTCGAGTCATCTACCTTTATGCGAGCATCGCGTGTGTTCAATTTGGTGAGACCCGTCGATGTGCTCTATTCATTAAATATATTGAAAAATGAACTTTGTTTTATTAGCTTTCATTATTTATTTATAGATCTGACTGTGTTTTAAGTAATCCTATTTTATTTTCAGCCCCCCCCCCCATTACTACAGTGATACTGCGAAAAATAAATTTTGACAATCATTTTAATAAAAAGGCTATTTTATTGATTTTATAAACATGTAAATAACCAAAAAAAAAAAAATTGTGAAATCGTCCCAAGAATATATACAAATTTGCCATTGACACTTATACGTGTAAATAAAATAAAGTTATTAACAAATTCTCCATTGCGATTGTTCAACTTTACTTAGCGTTACGGTACTTTGATTATTTATTAAATAATTTTAAAATTAAATAGACTCGAAGAGTCTTACATGGGAATATCCAATGAATAAGATTTAAAAGATAAGTCGTTTAACACCTAGCCGATTACGTACTGATTTATAGGGAGATTACTTTGAATTGTTCTGTAATATCACAGTACAGTGTGTTCTCAGTGTTGCGTTATGTAATAAATCTTTTTTTTTTACTGTATTACTCGCATGAGTTTAGAGGCAATTATGTCATTTTATAATTTACTATTATACTACTCATTAAAGTGAATGCTATTGACTAGTTTCGGCAAGATGGAATGAACTACCTACATTATACAACCAGATATCTCAGTAAACGTGTGTGAATATTTATTGATCATAATAGGAAAATTTCAGAATCATTATCATAATTACTACGGTAATTTCAAAATAAAGAGGAAAAACGAAGCTTAGCTCATAAGGCCATGAGTCATTCATTCATCGCAAAATTATCCGGTAATTTTCCTAATAATTTGCCATTGGGTGTGACCCCCCACCTCGAACTTTCACATTTATCGATTCGAGGCTAAAGATAAATTTGAATAATTATCGATTAATGGCAAGTATATAAAAAAATATTAGACCGCCTGAGTAATGCAACACGGTCTATGAATTATCAAAGAATTTCCAGTATTGACAGTGATTTCATGATTTTCACTTACTCTTTACTGGTCAATAAAATGTCGCGCCCCGATTTATTCACGCGAGACGCTCCAGGCTTTTTGATAAGCTCGTCGCTCGGGTGAGACTGAAACGCGCCAATTGCCGGCGCGTGCCGAGGGTCGCCGAAAAGTATGGCCGCTGCCCCGCCGCCGCGCTTTTCCGCCTCGCCAGGTGTGCGCCCGCAAAATGCGCACCCACTAGGCGCACAAATCCGCCTGCGCATTGGGCCGCGTGTCTCAGTCAATCTGACCTAATGTCCGGCGTCACGGTCCGGGGCCGACGCCCGCGCACCCGGGAAACAGCACTCGCTCGCGCATCTACACCCCCCCCACCCGCCCGCCGCGCCGCACCGCGCCACGCCACGCCACGCCACGCCACGCCTCGCCCCACCAACAGCACGGGACGCAACGTTCATCATCGGTCTTTGGACTCGAAATTATTGGCCCGATCGCACCGGTTATTTTCGTATCGCGAGGGAGGCATTGGCGGATATCGCGCGCGTTGCCCTTGACTCGCCGAACGTCGTGACGGTGGCCGCCAAGGGAAACGATTTTCGAGCGTTTCTCAGCCGATTCTATCGTTTTTCTAGTTTTTACATTGTATTCTCTCTCTCTCTCTCTCTCTCTCTCTCTCTCTCTCACTATCTCACTTTCCGTCATTTACATGCCACTGCTTACAGTATTGATTCGCTGTTATGTTTTGAAAATATAGGATTCCGAGCTATCGGAAAGGAAAGGTTGCGCAAGAAACTTGCAAGAATTGTATATCTTTTATTTAAGAAAGTTATGGTTATTCAATGTCAGCGATGAAACTTAAAGCTGCCAAATTGAATGGATTTGTCGATAAATATACTCGGCCACGACATTATTATTATACTCAATTTTATTAGGAAATATTAAATAGAATAGAATTTCTTTTTGCAACTTTTATCGCTCGTTTATCCTTTATTAATCCTTTAATAGTGTGTTATTGGAAGACATACGTGACTGGGTCTGATAAATTTATATCGGCTTGTGGAGCCTAATTGGCATCGTTTCTTCGTCGTAATGCCATTCGTCAAAATATTCATACGCTTGAACGACACGTACAAATGTATTATCTCTTATGCGAGTAAATAGATGATATCCCCCTTCACTTGTTACGCAATCAGAAAAATTTTCACACAACATTTTCAAATTGTGCAAATTTCGCGATACAAGAAATGCATTTACAATCAATTTATTTCGAAACTTACTTTTTATATCGAAATGAGATCTTACATTGTAGCTCTAGGGGACGAGTTTATGAAATCAACGGTAGCGTGCATATCGCGATTCTATTTTCTAATAACTAGGCAGTTCGAAATATCAAGTATAGTCCAATTATAATGGAAGTAAACCGTACACAATTGCAAAAGATCGATGCCATACGAGCAATTTGGCCCGTTGATAATACGAGCGTAAAAATAAAAGAATCAAGACGAGGAGTGGTGGAGTCGCACGTGTTCGTGTAAACAGAACGAGTATCGTTCGACGAGAACAGGAAATTCCAAAGGGCTGTTAAATGCCCCGTTAACGACGCAGAGAAGCATTTCGCTGAGCACTAAGAGAGCTAACGAGCTAACCATCTACAGTCATCGCCGCGCGTCTCGTAAAAGTAAAAATGAGCAGTCGGGTACACTTCATAAACGGACTTTCTCCGCGCGACAGGAAGAAAAATTTTCTCCCAAAGGTTCTTAAAGAGCCCCACCCAGCCCTGCCCCTTCCAGCACGAGCATCGTTTTCGATGCTCTAAGCTCCCTTAATTATGTCTCACTCCTGCTAATCCTCGAGCTCGTCTCCTAATCTACTGCTCTACTGGAGGATTTGCAAAATTTTTCGCTATTAGCTCGTTGCGCCCCCCCCGTCGCCCGCCAACCAACCACCGTCAATGTGGGTAAAATCTTTTACCCATAGGAACAGTGTCAGATTCGGTAATACACTGCATTATTTACAAACGGAATATTGAGATTTTTGTGAAAAATTTTCTAACCCCAGAATCGTAAATCGTGTAAATTGTGTGATTTTGTGTATTCATAAACATCTTGCAATATAATTCACTTTACACTTTGTGAGTCTATCCGTTTTCTACACTTAACATTTATCAATTCAGCAACACGCCTAGCGTATAAATAAATTTAAAAATAGTCTTTTCATTATTATTTACGAGCTCACTTTACAATCGAATTCTGTATTTACAAGCTGCCCAAACAGGTAGATTTTTCAAAATATTACCTGCTCCATTGCTCTCATAAATACTGTATTATTTAGTTATTTTATTATTTATAAATGTTTATCATTATTGACATTTTTCCACCTCGAATTGTACATAGTATTTCAAAAACTCTTCATCAAGTGCTTACGACTATATTGTTCTTTAATTATTCAGATTCCTCATTTGTGATTACTTAAAATTTTAATATTATATTGCATTATTATTATAGTGCTATTTAATCAGAAATAATAACTTGCTCATTTTCAGTTTAATTTTGCAAAAATGCATAAGTTAAAAAATAAAAAATCCACTTTAAAATCTTACATTAAAACTTCAAATCATGATATACTCGTAAAGTACTTTCGATTTAATTTAAAAAAACAAATAAAAAACAAAAATGCTTAGGAAAATAGTAAATCGTCTAAGTACATATAAATCATATAATATTAGCAAGACTAGGACATCAAGACTGCTTGCACATTCGTAATTCTGCTCGTTACGTTTGATTAAAAAAGAAATTTAATCAGATTTCAAAAATTGTAGTAGATATTTCTGCAGCTAAACGTATTTGTTAATTTATAGATTTTTATTAATCAAACCTAATACTTTTCAAAAATTCATATTTGTTTCATTGAAATATGTTATAAATAAGAAAAGAATGCGTTAACTATACGAAACTATATAGATGCAAAAAAGCAGGAAAAGAAAGATGTAAAAGTGCGTAGGTAGACGCTTGGTCGTACTACTGCTATGACGCTCCCTCTCTCCCTCCCTCCCTCCCTCCTCTCTCTCTCTCTCTCTCTCTCTCTCTCTCTCTCTCTCTTTCTCTCCCTTACTCACTCACTCACTCAGTCAGTCACTCAGTCACTCGCTCACTCACTCACTCACTCAGTCACTCCCTACCTCACTCTCTTACTCACTCAGTCACTCAGTCACTCGCTCACTCACTCACTCACTCACTCACTCACTCACTCACTCACTCACTCACTCCGTACCTCACTCATTCGCTCACTCGCTCATTCTTGTACGTTCGTACTATAAAAGGGATAGTAGAGAAGAAGGAATGCTGTTGTTGTGCTGGGGCTGTTGCTGATGCTGCCCTGGAGAACGAGAGCGCGGGAGGAAAACAGGAGGGAGAAAAAGAATGAAATGACGAGAGAGAGAGAGAGAGAGAGAGAGAAAAGGATGGGTGATATAAGAAGTCCGGATGGAGCGTCGGAGAGAAGATTGCAAAGTTAATGCACCGGGGGAGAATGCAATGCTGTGTAGCATGTTGAGACAGTGGCAGTACAAAGAAGGAGTGGTTGGGGGGAGGGGGGAGAGGTAAACAGACAAACAGACAGACAGTCATCGGTGAAGGAGGCGGGATGCATGGGGAAGGGGGAGAGGTCGTAGAGAAAAAGACGCGCACTGTAGTGCGGTCAATTAACTATAATGCGTCTATAAAGTTGATCCGCTGACGAATAAGAGAAGGAGGGTGTTAGAATTGACGTCGAAAGCTGGGAATGAGCCAAAATGCGACATTCGACGGTATCATCAGTTATTTTCTAAGATATGGTATAATATAAGAGCAAATAGACATTAATAGATAAGAATAATAATATAGATAATAATAATAGTAATAATAATAATAATAATAATAATAATAATAATAATAATAATAATAATAATAGTAGACCCAATAATGAACGTAATGGATAAAATTGTATTTTATTTGCAACATTCGATATTCTAAGATATTCAGATCATGTAATAAATCATTATTCATTGCAAATTGATATTATAAATTCCAAGTATTATGCGAATGAGAATAATAACGACGACAGTAACAATAACAATGATATTAGTAATAATAATAAAAGTCGGTGGTGATAGTAGTAGTTGTTGTAGTAGTAGTAGTAGCAGTAGTAGTAGTAGTTGTTGTAGTAGTAGTAGGGACTGTGGTACTATAATGTGATAACAATCAAGCAATTTTATATTCTATGAAATTGTACATGATTATAATATATCAGGACATTAACACTCGTAGAGAATTAATGAAGCTGTACGATTACACCGATACTTTCAATTTATTTTGCTCATAAACCATGTAATTTTCATTCGGTTAACCACAAAACAGCCCGTTTCAACTATATTTAATGTCTTTATAAATACTTTGCAATACTATCTATAAAAATATCTTACAACGAACTTTTCCTTATTGTCATCGAAATAGTGTGTTAGAATGAGCCATAAATGATGATCGCCGGCTGCAATCTTTATCATTCGCCGATTTACGAGTCTGTGGGTGGCCAAGACGAACCACCAACCGCGGCACGCATTAATGAAAAGAGAGACTACGGATTTATACTCGATTGTTTGTTTGTACCGCGTAATAGTAGTTGTCGAGTGCAAATTACTTAAACGAACCATTAGAAATAGCATAAGTTATAAATAGCATATCATTGTAATTCCATTCATTGTTTTTAAACCCTAATAATAATATTTAATTTGACACCTGTGATGAAAGGAAAACCCTACACAATCAGGTCATTGCATGCCGATGAAGATGAAATGCAATTATAGGCGATTAAACAACGATCTTGCAGTGACTCATCCATCCGCAAAAGAACAATGGAAACGAAGCTGCCAATTGTCCGCAAGAGTCGCCGAAGATTCATCCAACTTGGTTCGCTCGCGCACGACCTTATCTGCGATAAGACAGCGAACAGCTGTACCGGCGGCGTTGCCCCCTTCTCCCCGCCCAATTCCTCCTTCTAGAGCCTCTCGTTACCGCAATCCGGCGAAAATTGTCATCAGTGCGCCCTCTAGTAAAGCCAGAAGAGCCGGGACGATTGTCTCTGGGAAAAGGCTCGAGGAGGTTTGCTTCATATGAGTCGAAAACTTAGTCTCTCTCTCTCTCTCTCTCTCTCTCTCTCTCTCTCTCTCTCTCTCCCTCTCGCTAGCCGATGCGAGCAGTACTCTACTTCACCCCTGAACGGACTCCGTGTATGCGTGTCCCCATGGCTTTTCTCGGAAGCCATGAGCTCGCGGAAGCTTTTGGCGCTTGCCGCCTGACCGGGCGGGCCGTGTAATCGTAAACTGCGCCTCGTAAAGTATTTCGGCCGGCAAGCTCAGCCCAAGTGGTGAACCCCGCCCTGGACGCGGCACATTGTATCGCGAGTGCGTGAGTGACGGATTCCCGAGACTCCGCGACGAGAACCGGCTCCCGGGGGCCTAAGGTGCCTCATCTATCCGACGAATGCGACATTCCGTTAAGGTATGGGGGTTCCTCGTCGACTGCTACTTCTTCCCTCGCGTAAGCGAACTTACTAGCATCAACTTCGTGTTCGCGACGCTCGTGTCGTTCTTTATTCCAGAGTGCGGTTCCGGGTTGAGAATATGAAATGGGCACGGTGTGTTGGAGATATTGATGTCGGGGAATTCAAACTTGTAACGGCGACCTGCTGGACTACCTTTTCCTATTCCGTTTTAACGAATGTTTAGTCGTGCGCTGCCCTAGTTTCATGATCGTAATGCGACTGTAACGATGCTTTTCATGTTTAATCGAGTTAAAAAAATTCGTGTACCCTTCGTGGGAAGTTGATGGCACTTTATAAGCGATGTCTAGTGATGTCTAGTGACTGTCTTTTAGTGATTTAATTTGATTAACAATCGTCGAGTCAAAGGCCCCGCATAATCTGCATTTAGCGAATCTTTGAACGTACATTAGACATATTGAAAAAATGCTTATTATGGCGATTAAATATTTTACACTTACGTTAATCATGAATGTACTGGATATTAAAGACATCTCTTATTATTGGCATAACTCACCTGAAACGAAAGAAAATGTAACGTTAAATTTGGCTATTAAATTATTGAGATAAAACATAAAATTACAACAAACTCAATGGCAATTATATATCGGCATAATTGATAAAACTGTCTTTATAATTCCAAATACCACATTGTTCAACAAATTCACCTGAACGACAAAATTACATATTGGTGAAATTACATTGTCGAAAGAAGAAATCGAAAAACTACTGCATTGTAAATAGGTAAGTCAAAGCGCCTATCGACTTTTGTCAATTTCTTGGGCTACAGTTTAGGAATTCGACAGAATGATTTGAAATAGTGTGTAATCGATACTATCGATTATCATGTATTGAAAAAAGGTAAAATTATTCATTTAAAGTGCCTCAAAGCAAATAGAATTTAAATGCTTGAAAAAGAAAAATATATTTAAGAAGAGAAGGAAAAGGGGGCAAATCACACAAAACAACAGACCTACTACTACATCTGCTTCAGTGAGCAAAGTCGCGCTCCTCCGAATCGAAAGAAATGGAGGGAGCAGATGGAGAAAGAGAAAGAGTAAACGAGCCTCAGTGAGAGAGACAGACCGATTGGGGGAGGGGGGGGGCGCTGGTTACTACGCCGCGAGTATATATACGAAAGCCAACGTGTGATCTCCGACGTAGTTGCTTGATGCAGTTCAGTCACTTCTCCCTCCCACGCGACCCCCCCCCCCCACTCTGAGAGCCGCTCCTTCTCCCGCCCGTCCGCCCGCTCATTCGTACACTAAATCGTTGTAGTAGTACACCGGTTGTGCTACTAGTATTAAAATTACTACAACTGTTACTACTATCAACATTACCAATGTTATTACTACCATTGGTAAGTGGTACGTTATGCCCCAAGCTAAACGTTAAAAACGTCAATTACGAGTTCTTATCAATTCTGGTTTAATTTCCCGTGTTTTGCAAATACTAAATATCGCTTCACTTTTTATCTTCCGACGTTTCTAATTATTAAAAACTGTAATTATTCTATCTAATTATTAATTAGAAAATATCTAATTATTCTAATTATAAAAATACACAGATATATATATATATATATATATATATATATATATATATTGTAAAATGTCATCCTAAACATAGTGTCTTTGATTAAAAGGCATATTAATCAACAATATTTTATAATATTTTATAATATTTTATGGGTTTCTTGTTAAAAAAAAGCAAATGTTTTTCATACGTACACATGCATTTGAAATAATACTTGGAAAAAAATTAAATTGAGAAAATTGAGGGATCTTGCATTATTTACAAGTCTCGAAACGTCATAAATACGGATATAACCGGAGAAAAGAAGGTAAACAATAATATAGAAAGATAAATGAAAGGAAGGAGGAGAAAATGCGAGTAGCGCGAGTATGCACACTGATAAATACGAAACTAATACGGGGGCACCGTAATATTGCGAGTGAGAAAGCATTTGTGCATGCTAGCGGTCGATGCACTACGCATGCGTATTGTACGCATATGCCGCGTCGAGCGCCAAGTCCCTGAATGAACCCTTCCCCTCCTGCGCCGTCTCGCCACTTCGAATCGCAAATCCCCCCTCGCAACGTTTCCATGCACATTCTTTCTCACTCACTGTCGCCGTCTAGCAAGAGCGAGTGAGAGTGACTATGAGCGAGCGAGAAAGAGAGAGAGTGAGAGAGAGAGAGAGAGAGAGAGAGAGAGAGAGCCAGAGGCGTTTTCAAAGCTTCCAGGTGCCACTGCCGACGGAAACGTCAGTGAGGAAAAACCGATGGTACTAGATATCACACAATTGTCGTTTCAAGTAAAACAATTCGAATTTTATTATAAATATTACTTATTAAGGTATTATTCGACATTATTAAGTCGAACTAAATAAAATAGTGAGTGGATTGCACTTATTAGCAAATCCTTCGCATAATAGTTCAGGGCTTTTTCCGCTATCTTCAATATTTTCTGGCAAAGTTGTAACTCCAAAAGCTTATAAAAAAAAGTACGACATACAATATACAAAATGCAATAAGTTAAATAGCCTTTCATGCGTTAATAATGAAAGTCTTCCTTTTAAAATTATTCGAATGATACAATGTTTATACGATTTAACTACGCTTGTATTTCATTATTACTATTACGTGCGCGCAACATTCATAATTTAAAAAATTCGCTTCTTACATTGAGGCGTGCACATGCGTGCCAGTTGGCCGAGTACATAGGCAGTGGGAGATAGAGAAAGAAAATGAAAGAGACCAATAACAGTAAGCAAATATGAGATGGAACATGAAGTATTACAACGTTGCATCATCTTTCGCGATAGTAGTGGTAGTAACTGATAGCTTATAAATACTGAACGACGCAACTTTCATGACCGATCTAGATGAGCTTCTTGGCAAATAAAGTTCCATTCATTTTATCTTTTTTTCGCCCAATATTTGTAGTATAATTATGAATGTTTCATTAAAACTAACATATCAATCATTTTTTCGCAATAAACATATTTTTATATTATGAACAGTTTCGATTACTTATCGAACGTTATTGCAGTAGCAAGAAAAAAATTTAAAAAAAAAATTGAATTGAATATTGTTAATGACATTGAATTGTGTTTTTCGACATATACGTAGAGGGGTGTAGTCCTACAGATTTGTTTTAGGCTATGTTTATTCAATTGATTATCATATTACAAGGAAAAAGTATCTTCAAATTAATTAAGAGCGACAAAATTGTTAAGAATACTATAAGAAGGTACGAGATTAGAAGGGAAATAGAAATAAATTAAATTTAAACGGTCGTAAATATAGGCTAAAAGAAGTAGGTTCCATTATTTCAAAGAACTAGAAATTTCCCGCCCTTTGGACTCACACGTTGCTCACTCTAAGCGCACAACATACACAATTTCAAAAAAATTTTCTCATAAACTTTTCATTCCAACTTTTCTATCATTCGTTTGAGATTAAGGGCAGTGGTATATTCTCGGGGCTTATTTCTGTCTTCTCTTCATTTCTTTCTCCACCAAGTTTTGTTACTATTTGCAGATTTATTTTTTGCCTCTCCAATTTTATCTTTTATCATTTTACGGTGGTCGTCCTCGTTGTTTTTACAACAAATTCGCATCTCTTTATTTAAACTTTGTGCAATTTGGACGAAGCAAGAAGTAATTGGAACTACCTATCGAAAGCTTGAACTTGTTATGTAAATCTTTAAAGACTAACAAGGAACTCTCTAAAATATTAAAGAGAATAAATGTCACACGCCGAAAAAAGTTAAATAATTATTAAAGATATTAGTTAACAAAGTATGTTATTGCTATTGATGTAAGAAAGGTAAAACACGAAAATTTTAAAATAGAAAGACTATTAAAATAAATTTTACGATTATAATGGGCGTCGTTTAATTTAAATTAATCATTTTTGTTAAACCACCTGGAGTAGCTATTAAAAATCGTATGAATAAATAAATGTAGGACGAATAAATTGACGAATGAAAGATAGGAGTCGGAATAAAATCTATCGTGCTAGCTGCAGTTTAAATTTCGATTTATTATCAGCAGAGAATAATCAAGTCGTATCGTCCAAAATTGTATAATAAACAGTCCCGGTAATTTAACGAATTTACAGGGTTAACGTGAAGAATCTGGAGTCAAGCGCCATCTGTAGTCGGACTACCCGACATAAAAGACTGGGGCGACCGCTTAAGCCGCCTTTGTATTTCGCATCGGCAAGTCTTGTCGGGGAAAGCAGTCGTCAAATCGAAAACATAACCTCAAAGCAATTTAAAGAAAACACCGCAGCGTGACAAAGCCGCTCGATTCTTAAATGACTACGGCCGATGAGACCTGTTACACGCCGTTCCCGGGGAAAAATACAGGACCCCGCCACTCCCTTGTCGCCGCCGAAGCCGATGCTCCTGGCTTCCCACCCCGAGACGCCGCCCGTCAACTTCGGGGGCTCGTTCGTTGCTTGCCGGCGTCGCAATCAAGTTTGGGTCGGTGGGTGACACGTTTCGTACGGCGTCTGTGGGGTTGGCGTACACACGCGCACGCACACGAATACACATACAGCTACCCCTGGTTGGGGTATTGATTTGTGGAGGGCGAAAGCTAGTCGGAGGCCTCCGCCCTTTTCTTGCGCCGGGTGAGAGAGAGAGATAGAGGAACCCACCGCCCTTTCATACTCCAGAGTACGACGTTTTTTACCTTCCTCCAATTTTGCCTTTTTACGCGCCACACTTTTCTCTCTTTTCTCCGCGATTGCCGTGATGCAATACTAATTCGAAACCGCTGCTCTGTGACTGCGTGTTGTGACTTTCCAAATTCTTAATAGCCCTTCGGACAATTAATATTGACCATACGAAATTTTCCATCATCTCAAATTTTGTTTTGCGTTACATTTGAATATATTTTTATAACCGTTGGTCGTATAAACGATTTTTAATTCTAATTCGGGATCTCGAACTAGTCAACAGCTAACTGAAACGTATTCCTATTATTAATTTGAGATGTAGAGATGTGAAAGTAATAACGTTGTCCGTTGCCATGCGTAAAGAGATTTTGATTTAATTTGAAATTTCCAATCTCGGATCAGAGCAATGTCACTTTATTGTCATTTTATTATGAAATGTCACATTGAAGAAGAATAATATATAATTCTGGTTGTTAAAATTTTCATTTACAGGCCTCTCATGCCTATATTATAAGTTTCACTTCATTAAATGTTCGATAAAAGAAGTATTCATCGAGTAAATTGTTCCTCTTCCACGACGCATTTTATCAGCAGTCATTGTTATTTTTTTACACATCAATCTATTACCATAAATAGCCATTACGCTTAATAATGCTTAACAGAATGTTATTAATGATGAATGTGTTTGTCATTCGAGAATAAAGAAAAAAAGCAATCATAAATATACTGAAAAATGTTGTATTCGGTTGTTTTGTTAGCCGAGGAACCTGAAAAAGGCATTGCCATTTCGTCGAACTATTATCTATTAAATTACGCCCAATAACAAAAATAGGCTTAAGTCATACGAAGATACGTGTGAATCTTGAGAATGAGAGGGGGAGGGGCGGGACATTCCTAATGTAATGTTGAATTCAAACATACATTATCGTATTAATGGCGGAAGACTTTGGAATAATGATAAGAAGTAATTATTATATCGTTGAATTCATTATGTATACTTGATATCACTATTTAATAATGAAAAAACCATCGTTTTCACATCGTTGGTAAATTTATAACAATTTTGATTTTTCTTTTATCGATAGAACATTATGGAATTTAGTAACTGGGAGGTATAATAATAACGTTGAGTAAGATAAGATAATTATCGGATATAATAGCTAATATATAATCATCGTTAATATTATATATAATTGTTATTATTGTCCTAATGAAACAATTATCGATGCTGTATAATGGACGAATCATGAGTCGTTCGTTTGCACCTTTGGAAATCTGTAATGCTACCCCATGCAAAATACATACATCATAATGGCGAGAATCATCGAAGAATCCTTCCCGATGCCGCCTTACAAAGCGAACAAAAACAAGAGCAGACAAGCCACATGTCTAGACGCGAATATATTGTCATCTACAAAGAGCTGTGACGCAAGTTTCGAGATGGCCCGGCCAAAGTAAAAAAAAGCGTGCGTCCGTCCATGCACAAAGCACTTGAAATTTACTCTAACGTTTTCCCTTCGAAGCATCGCCCTCCACACTTCTCACTCACTCACTCACTCACTCACTCATCCCCCCCCCTCCAACTCTCCCCCTCTGTCTATTATTGCGCGCAATATATGCACTACTAACACATGCTGGCGTATGCATCCTTTTGCACGCTGTTATTTCGCTTTCACTCGTCTCTCCCTTCCTCTCTTTGGCACGCACTTTCCATTGTCCGCGTCCGTACGCGCGCGATAGAGAGAGAGAGAGAGAGAGAGAGAGAGAGAGAGCGCGAGTGATAGAGAGTCGTGACAGCAGAGGGGACAGTGTGTATCCTTTGGGTGGGTCAGGGCCAGGGAGCGGGAGCCTCAAAAATACATTTGGGAGAGGGGAGTGGCAACGCGCTGCCGAGGGTATAGAGTTCGTAAAATTGAGGTCCTTGCACCCTGTTACTGTTCGCGAGACAACAGCAGCAGCCGGCAGCAGGCAGTGGTGTTAGTGATGGCGATAGTAATGGTGCTGGCGTTGGTATTGGTATTGGTATTGGTATTGGTATTGGTATTGGTGTTGGTGTTGGTGTTGGTGGTAGTAGTGATGGTGGTAGTGGAGGCGATGGTGGTGGCAACGATGGCGACGGCTGAGTCGAAACACGAGCCACGTCCACCTGGTTTTCTCTCTCCCTCATTCCATATTGCAACGTATGGGCGCGCGAGCGTTGAAGCGACACAATCCATTATTATGTAGGTACATAGGTAAAGTTGCTCTTATATTAATGGTGAGTGTTAATGAGGTTTTGGAGCACGACCTGGCGAGCCTCGTTCCTTGTATATTGTTTATAACGATGGCCGGCTCCTTGTTTATTGCCTTTTTATTTGGGGCAATTTGCGGCGAGTCCGGCGTCTTATCGCATGAAAATATATTTCCATAACCCTATCGGCCGTATCTGGAAGTACTAAAATTTAAGCAACTTCATTGAATTAATTCGAGTTTTTGCACTAAAAACGTGTACAATAAATTCTGAAAAGAATATCGATATAATGGTAAATGATAAAAATACGATAAAAGTTGTGAAAATTCGTCGATTAAGATGATTAAGATGAAATAAAACGTACGTAACTTTTTTTTTGTTTTTTATTTTGTTTTTTGCTCGCAACAATTTCTACGATTATGGATGAATTGATGAAGCAATTTTCATTGCCCATTGCAGTTATACAATGAAGCAATTGTTAATATTTATTTTATAAGAATTATTATTCCTCGTTAATTATAATAACGATCTAAAGAATTTAAAGGTTAATCAATCTTTTGTATTTGATGTTATCAATACTGGAATTTATTATTTAATTTGTGTTGTCGTTTTATGCACATTAATTTAATTACCTACGATGATTTATGAGAAATAGCAAAGCGTATATTAAAACGGTCTATTAAATTGTTATAATAAAATTGATAGAAATAACCATAATAAATAATTTTCAATTGTATGTTAATATTTCAATCTTCGTTAAAGATATTTTTCTTAATTTAATTACGTATCATATGTTTGTCAGTTAAGACGTTTATTAAAAGACAAGTCTCTGCTGAATACAACAAATATGATCACGCCAATCTTCCTTTTGTTAATAATCCGTTAAATGTCCGTACGATACCGAGTTTGTAAAATACTTTAATGCCGCCAGCCAACTAATTATGCGCATAACCTCTGGTGACTTTCGTATATGAAAGATGTCAAGCTAATTAATTATTTGAACGCTTGTACCTTCTGCGTCTTTGCTCTGTATAACTTAACTTCAAAGAGTTATACGCAAATAGAGTTTATAAAAAAAAAAATAAAATAATAAAAATATTAAAATTACAGAGAGAGAGAGAGAGAGAGAGAGAGAGAGAGAGAGAGAAACAATAGAACAAACGGAAGAGAAAGATAAACTTGTTAAACTCTTTGGAATTACGATAGACAGTTTTATCAGTATAAGGCATGAATTAGTATATTAATTGACTGTCATGAAAACTATTAAGTATAAACAATAATTTTACAACCGAGTAAGTGAGAGCATTGTACAGTGTTATTAATAACTTTATCTTAATATCGAGTCGTTGATAAAACATAATCTGAAATCTTAGCGGAAGCAAATGTACGGAGTGGAGGGGTAGGGGGGGGGGGGGGGGG
>NW_011948418.1:163108-173108 GCF_000503995.2 Ceratosolen solmsi marchali
TATATTTAAGAACGATTGCTCGCGCCTTTTTCACCGAGTAGGCAGCTCTTGACATGCAATACAATACAGGTGCACGCGATGTCCAAAATTGACAAAATAACTAAAAATAGGACCCGGTGATCCGACGAATCTTTTTGCGCTTGGCGCAATCTAGTCGGACGATGGTGACGTTGACAATCGCATCGGAGATTCGGGTCGCAGCCGATTCCGCGGTTATGTGGTAAAATCCGATCGGTTGAAATACGTCTCGCGTCGACCGCGTATGCGCGTCTGCGTTTTTCAAGTCACGGCGGAGCCCCGCATTCCGCAGTATCTACGTGTCTCTCGCTTGGACGCATCCCCCTGGCACGCCACGCTGTTCACGAAGGGAGAGAGACGGAGAGGAAGGAAGGACGCGAGCAAAACAAAGTCGTTGCTCCCCCGAGGGGCGAGGACGGGAGTCGCTGGTGATGGTGCTCTCGAAGTCCGGAAGGGGGTTACGGGACAGGGTAGGGTAGGGGAGGGGAAGCCAACGTGGAGTAGAGCGCATGGTGAGCGAGGATCTCGTGAAGTAAACAAGTGGAAGAATGAAGGACGGTTTGAGAGAGCTAAGAGAGCTGGGCAGTCCGTGCATTTGGTGCATTCCAGCGCCGTCTGTGCCTCGCACGTTGACTCCTCGGCAGCGGAGAAGCAGGAGTAGGAGTATGAGGTGGCCAGGGGCAGAGAGGGTGGAGGGACGGAGGAGGAGGAGGGGGGGGGCACGGTTAAGACAAAGACCAAAGACCCTTCGCGCGATTTACGCATCAACGCACGCCCCCGATCTTTTTCAGCGGGGAATAACAGTTGCTGTGCGCGGAACTTTATTCTGAAATTGAGCACTACTTTTTCATTTTTCTTCTTTTATAATGAAATCGGATGTGCGACGATGATCTCAATGCCGCCATAAAATTCTGGTCTTTTTAGATAAAAACAAATGACGTGGCATTGGGAGTTCCTTTAATTTTTATTTCAGTTTTTTTTTGCTGTTTAATTTGTTTTGTTTTGTTTGGTTTTGTTTATAGAACCGACACTTTCAATCTGTAATATAGTAATAAATGATTTTGGAACGATTACTTCGAATGATACTCGAATCAAAATATTATGAGCTTGTACGAGCGAATTATCCTTGGGCGAAGTAGCTTTTAATCTAGAATCAGCAAAGTGTTAAAATGCTATTTATGGATTCTACTACCTTCTGATTACTAAATTGTAGTATGTAAAATTTGATCGTACGATATATAGATTAAATTGGGATTATTATCAACATTTCGGATTCGCACTGAAAGCACATCTACGTTAGATGTAATTTGGCACATACTGACCAGCTTAATGTACTAAAACTGTATTAACCCGGAAATATCAGATTAGTTTGAAATTACAGATAATTCAATTTTCTGACAAACTACATGTGCCTAATGAAATATGATAACATTGTATTAACAAATCGTTAGAGAATTTTCATAAGTATTAAACGAATGGTTAAGAGACAATTACAAATTCAAAGATACTCAAATAATCTTATAAATCTATAAAAATATATTAAAAGAATTTTGTTAACCTAAGAAAACGTATGTTTGTAGAAAAGTTTATGTGCCCCGGCACTTTTTCCTCTCAGATTTTCATACTAAGCACAAACGATCGTATACTTTGCAATGTGTCAGTGGGACATTGAAATATATTCATTGAAACATTGAAAAATATTCATATTGCTTCTAGCAAACGAGAGTTTGACTCACGTTCTCATTCTCTTCTCGATATATATCGAGGGAGAGAGAGAGAGAGAGAGAGAGAGAGAGAGAGAGAGAGAATGGGGTGTACAAATTACGTTGAGCCAATGGAATTGACCGGTCATGCGCCACTAATTTGAAAACTTATGCCGCTTATGCGGCGTAATCATCAAACCGAATAAATAAGAAAATTTCGTGCTTCCTGACTACTAGGAAGAGGCCCGGAAGAGATTGCACTAACAACGAACGATAAGTCGGACGAGAGAATGCGAGATCCGATCCCATCTTAAGCGAGCTACATCTGCGTCTCTTGCATTACGGTGGGGGGCTTGGGAACGTGAGGAGGGGGAGGGGCGACGAGCGCAAACCGCATTCCCGTCCGTGACCTTCGCTAGGACATCGCCACTGCTGTCCTATCTATCGCCGTAACTACCACCGCCGGATATTCTCTACCTCCTTTAGCTCTCGGTACTCTTGTACCACCAGGGGCTCCCACCGTCTGCCGCGAATCAGCCGTCCTTTTTCCCAGCTCGACATATGCGTGCTAAGCTGTTTGTCTTGGAAATAAGGATAGTTTTCAGGATAAGATGGGCAGGAGAAAAATTAATGACATCCATTTTGATTGCGCATATTAATATCGAAGGTTTAAATTTCTCTCTGGATTGAAGTAAATTTGGTCGAGGACCGACGTAAGCGTCGAATATTTGTTTATACAAAATTTTTCTTGCACATTGAACTTTTAGCAAACAATTATTTGATCTACCGATATCAATAACATTTTAAGCTTAAATCAGCCTTGTCAAGTGTACGACACGATCATCGTAAAATTATACATTAGGAATAGGATTTTTCATTGTATTCCTTCTCGTCACAAATACAAACAACAGCTAAGCACAAAACATCAGAAAAAATATTTGTCCTGCGCCTTTAGACCCTTGATACTAAGACTGATATACGTCACGATTCGTATCTTCTGGAATCTCACTAGGCGTCTCTCTTCGCTCTTCTCTTGATCATTACGCCCATACTTACGAGCGCATTAATAAAGAATTTGTAAATAATGACGAGATTTTCGCCGCCTTGTAATTACAGGAAAGTTAAATCGGATAGAACTAAATTTTCGATAGACCGCCGAGACGGAGTCGCTGTGTAATAATAACTTTTCGCGAGAAGAATCGGAGAGTAGGCGGTGAAAGAGAGGAATGGAAGGGGTAGGAGAAGGGGGCATATAGTCCCACACGCGGGACGCTGCGGTGAGCCTCGATAAGTTCCTTATCGCTTTGGGAAAAGCCGCGGAGGCGAGAAGTTGAAGAATGAGAAAAGATCGAGGAGACGGTCCGCCCATGTGGGGAAAGAAGCGTGGGAGAGTGGCCGGGTGTGAAGAAAGGTATGCGTATGCTAATTGGATCAGCGAGTCATTCAAGGCTAAAGTAGTATCGCGCTACAATAAGTTTCAGAAGTGTGCGGCAGGTTTGTTATATTGCTGGCTTCCATTGTCGGCTCCCACCCTTGTTGCAGGGCAAAAGCCGATGGCCGCTAAGTGTATTTGCGTATCCAAGAGCCGAGCAGAGTCTGTAATTTGGTGAGAGAAGGACGACACCTGGACGAGGGAGACTGCGATTAATGCGTGACACGCGGCGTTCGTTGCGGTTCTTCTGTTGAAGATAGTTCGATTAAAATTATGAAAAATGAAAGCCAACGTCAATATTTTTCCGTGGAGGAATTAGTTTCATTAAGCCAGAAATCTGATCAGATATTCAAGTTGATGGGAAGATTGATTTTCATGAATTTTAAAATTCTACTCCCTCGGCCGTCGCTCGTAGTTGATTTTTCGCTTTTTTCCGAGAGAAAAAACTGCCGTAAAATTCTTATTAATGGTCGATTTCGGTTGTACTACTCCTAAGTGTTTTGACATTGCAGTTACAAATATTATATATATATATATATATATATATATATATATATATATATATATATATACATTTAATCTTTCTTTTTTTTTTTTTTTTTTTTAATTATATTGTAAATGCATCCAATAAAAGGAATACAAAAATATTACGTATTATATGAATAAATTAAATAAGAAGTTAATCTTACTTGATTTTTTATTTTTATTTTGCAGTTGTTTTTCTTTGTATGGTTTGCAATATTGAAACATTCATTAATAATGAGAAATATGTAAGCGAATGACAGAATATGTTGAAGAATCTGAGTGAAAGTAACTGTATGGCTTTTGAATATTTGTGACCATTTTAAAGATGTAATATTCGAAAAGACTTTCTTTACTTTAATTTTACTAAAGTTTTAACAAATGTTGCATGCAATTCGACATATTCAACTCGTGTAGGATAAAGCATAATAAAATGTTGTGAATGAACAATATCTTTGAATCAAATAAGTCGAAAATTCTCATCAATGAAAAATCTCTTAGTTTATAAATATGAAAGAATATTAAGAAGTTGATTGGTCGTTCATGAATATGTTTCTGAAGGCATTCATTATATATATATATATGTATGTATATAGTATAAATGACAAGGAGAATTAATTTTTTCAAATTACGATTAAAAAATATTTTACATAGAATGAAATAATTTACTATATTTAAATCGACGTCTATTGTACTTTCATTAAAAATATTTAATAAATTAGGTAATGCTTAATACAATAATCGTTCTTACTCACACAGTCTATGCCAGCACATTGAAAAGCACAGTGAAACATTGAATTACCATTTTTAGCACTTACCTAAAACAAAAATTACAAATAATAATTATATAACTGGTGGTATTATGCATACAAATTAGAAAAATATTAATTATGAAAAATAATAAATAGACTTATAAAAGATCATTTTACATTAACATTAGCATCATTTTTTTTTAAATATAAAAAATGTGAGGGGTGGGTGGAAGAAATGAAAACAATAAGGAATATCTTAATCGCTATGAGGTAGGAAAATTTAAAACGCAGTTTAGTAAAGAATGAATCGCCAAAGACTTAAAAAAGAGTATTATTCTGATTACCCAATGGAGTAAAAGCCACCAAGCAATTAACCAAGAACCAAATAACTAAAGATATCGTCTGGAAAAGTATAATAATAATCAAAAAAAGATGGAGGAGTGAAGAGGGGGGGGGGAGAAATGTTAGAGACGAGAGCGCAATATCCTTAATCACGAGCGTATATACAAGCTGAGGCAGCCAAGAATTTCTTGCTCGCCCACTTTCGCCAATTGAAACGCGTCTCTCGTCGGCATTTTCGTTGTTACGACGATTCGGACTAATGCGTATCCATGAAAAAGACGAGAAAAAGGTATACGGGAGGTTAAAAAGGCAACAATGGATGGGATTCCGACGCTTACATTGTCCCGTTGTAGCAGTCGTTTTGCGTGCGCAAGAAACATCAAGACACGAGGTTTCCGTAATGTAGACTTTACAAAAGCGGCCAGCATCAATAACAGCTGGTAAGCGACAGGAGCATTGGCCGACATCGTCGCTGCCTACCACTTCTTCCTTCTTAACCCATCAGTACGCAAGTGTATGAGTATGGGTATGGGTATGGAAGGGTCGCGGAGTCGCTCGGTAATGAAAGCTCGCTATCGCGCGAACCAGGTCGAATTTGATAAGTGCGAGGTTAGGTCAAGGGCAGAATGAGCCGAGCTGATTGTGAAAATAATAATCGCTCGGTATTAACAAAGCAGACAAGACGACGACTTTAATTTCCAATCAAGGACGAACATTCCTTCGAACTGCCTCGTTATTATCGTCGTCGAAAAATGAGGCGCCCCAAATGGAAATTCACCTGACGTTAACACACAAATATTAGTGAATTCTCCGACTGGCGAATAACGGGTGCTGCATTCTTGCGAAATTGGCCGGGCAGGAAGGGGCACGAGAGAGAAAGAGAGAGAGAGAGAGAGAGAGAGAGAGAGAGAGAGAGAGAGAGATCAGCAATCCGGGACAGTCGGGGCGAGATAAGACGGATAGGAAGTGGTGAAGCGGGTCGAGTGCCTCGCGGTCCCTCGAGTGCGCTACGAGCAGAGGCTGTTTGTTCTTTTCTTCTAATTGCTCAGCCATGAATCGATAAACTCCCAGGTTCGCGAGAGATTTCGTCGCCGCTTTGTGGTCACGCTGGCTTTGAGTTTCGCGAGCGGCCAACTCGAATTTCCCTTTCGTTCACTCGCCACTTGGGACATCGACGTCTTCGCGAGGTGATCTTGGCGGAGGGTGAGACGAGAGACGGGAATCCCGTTGGGAGGGGGAGGGAGATGCGGATACATTTGACACGCGAGCTCTTGAATGCTCGGGGGGGGGGGGGCAATCGCTTATCGTCGCCGAGGATCAGTGACATACGGATCAAGTCGCGCTCGCCGCGGGACGTGAACGGAAACGTTTCGCTTGGCTTTAGCTGAAGATGGAATTTAGAAAGTAAAAGGGAAGCTAAAAAAGGCAATATTTATAACTATTGCAGCGGCAACTCAAAAGGCCGTGAAATCTTTCGTCCCACGGGCATTTGGTTTATAATAGAGTTCAAATTTATAATGCCCAAAAGGCTCCGCTATCGATCTCATTCGGAGCAAAGATTTATTACAATGTTCGTTCGCGCGCAATAATACGGATTATTTATAAAAATTCAGCGTAACCAATGGTACATAGATTTCATCGAACCTTGTAGCATGTAAACCAAACCATACAAATACGATATTTAAACATTTTGATCATCTCCGCGCTGGAAAAATTCAATTAAAAGTGTCATATCGAAATGAAATTATGGATAACATGTCTTTTGGAGTAATAATGATAGTCTTATATAATTAATAAATGGAATGACTGTAACAGATAAACGTATTTACAATGTAAATATTTAAATATTGATGATTGTGCTCGTTCCGATAACATTTTTTCGTTAACGTTCGTTCAAATTATTTAGTTAATATTTATTGAATTTACAAAAAAAGGAATATAATACTTTATTATTATTCATGGAAAATATTAATTGCAGTGTGATATTTCTATACGATGGCGATACATTATTACAGAACGCAACCAGTTAATTTGCAGGCATCATTTTTCTCGAAAAAAAAAAAAAAAAAAAAAAAAGAAAGAAAGTATTGGTAACGGCAGTTAAACATTTTCGAAGCTAATAGAAAATATGCTAGTTACGTTGGCTCGTAGGCCACCACTTGTTTCTAGTCTCAGCAAAAGTGTTTCAAGCATGCCGTGCGCTATATATTAAGGATTTACGAAGACGACGACAACGAAAACGACGACAACGAAGACGATGACGACAACGACAACGAAGACGACGACGATGGCGACGACGATGGCGACGACGAGAACAACGATGATGACGATGATGACGATGATGACGATGACGACGATGACTACGACAACGATGACAACGAGGACAACGAAAACGACGGATGGGTCCTCGCATTCCTGAACGAGGTGGCTCGCGCTCTCTTCTCGCGCTCGTGGGTCATTGACACTGGCGCTCACTCAGTCGTTCGTTTGCTCGCTCACTCTCTCCCCCAAGTCGTTTCTTCTTTCTTCGAATCCTGGCGAAATGCACGGCCCTAGTCCCCTTCTCTTCTCCCATGCTTTCAAAAACTAAAAAAACTCCTGCCTCTCCCCACTGCCGAAACTAATCGTTTTCTCTGCTCTTTCGGCTAACGATTGTTTATGCCACGGAGACAAGATTTTTCTCAAGCATTTATCCATTGGTTAATTGTCCAGCCATTCTCCAGTGATTTTTACGAGGCTTCGAGTATGTCTTATTAATTAGCCATATACAGGACGCAAGAACGAAGAAACTAAGGAACCAAGGAATTATATAAGAACGTCTAAAGCATCAATAATGCAAAATGTAATAAAATTATTCATACTAGGTAAATAATTAATTTTTTTTCTTCTAATGTATGTTGTTGAAATATTGCTTGGCTTTGACAACACATTGATCTTGATATATAAATCGTGAGTTTTTAAATATAAAATAAGAAAAATTGGCTAGAAAGTAATGATAAAAAGAAAAAAGAAAGATACAAAAAAATGTACTTCCTATCGTCAACAGTAAAAGATTTGCAGACTGCAGACACAACAAAGACCCGTTATTGCAAGTTCTTTTTATTGCTTGAAGGATTTTTTTACAAGTTCTCCCTCGTCGTATTTTCTTTTCAGCCGCTGTCTCTCTCTCTCTCTCTCTCTCTCTCTCTCTCTGTCTTTCTGTCTATCTGTCTGTCTGTCTGTCTGTCTGTCTCCGGCACTCGTTCGCTTTGTCTCTGTCGCTTGCGGCTGTCCGCATGAGATAATGAAAAGAAAAACAGAGACAACCACTTGTCGTGGACGTTTACGGAGAGAGCGAACTAGTGAAGCGGAATGAATGAACGAACGAAATATTGTTTTCAATTCTATTGTGAATATCGAGCGTTAGGTAGACATTTTATTTGGAAACTTTCTCATAAAATTATTGATTATATCAAACCCATCCGTGGGATAGTGGACGTTCGTCGATTAGATTGCTAAAATGTTGAAAGCTCTCGAATGCTTTTATATTGGTATCGAACATTTTTTTCTCTCAAATTCTGTGAAAATACGAGCTCTATTAGGTGCCGAAATTCGGATTTTTGTAAAACCTTAGCGGCTAGTCGCGATAAAAGTCAAGCAAAGTTATTGCAAAACGGACGATTGGTACACTTGCCGAATTCGCACAATAGAGAGCCAAGAAGAAAAGCAGATCCAGCTCTGCGGTTACGATCGAGTTACAACAAATCCCTTGCGACTTTTTGCTCGTATCGTAACAAGGCTCTGTCTGCGAGCCCCCCCCCCCAACCGCTCCATCACCTCGACCCACCCTATGGTGTTCTCTCGAAAATTCGCGGCCTGCGGCCATTGCACCATTTGCCTCCCCTCCGGCCCTTCTCTCGCGCCCCATTTTAGCGAGGAAGTCCTTTTGCCAAAGCATTAGAAAAAGCGTCGCTATGCCTTTGAGAATATCGCTTGTCATGTGGTGCGCGGGCGCGTGCGCGACGCTGCGTCGCATGAATGACCGGCGCGATTCGCTGGTTGACGTCACGCGAGCGACGACCGTTACGTGACCGAGTGGCGTGAGGAGCTCCGCGCTCGTGTAGCTCTCGCCACCACCCCGGCACCTGCCGTTGATGCTGCTACCCTCCCCTCCTTCCTCACCACCCCCGCTCCGGCCACCGCCCCCGTTATACTCCGTGGCAGCCAGTTTCCTCCTCTCGAACGCGGTTTACGTGAGGACCGGACGCCCGCGTCTCTATAGGCCGCCTACGTATCGGCGTCACCGCCTCGCATTTCCATCGCGATTCTTGATCGACCGATTTGATTTTCGAATGACTTTTTCCGCGAATAAATTAACGGCGACACTTAAGAAAAGTCTACCGGCCCGTGACCGTTTGTTAAATATTCAATAATCGGCGTCTTAACGGAATTCGAGCTTCGAGCCGGGACCAGAGCTCGTCTCCGACATTTCAAACGACTCCCAATAATTAATAATCGAGTATTTTGCGACCTCAAGCCTTTTTTGCGCATTCCAATGTGAATTCGGCGATAATAATTCAACATTTTCGATTGTTTGATCCATACTTTTTAATTATGAGACGATGTATTTATTGCATAAGAACGTAGTAAACATAATGATATGTGATTGAAGCTTCCTTAACTACTTAGATTAGGTTAGATTGCGGGAGTTTGATTAATTTTGAAACATTTGAGAGACGCCGAGGCCAATGTCGAAGTAGCCCAATATGAAATTGCCGCGAAGGATAAATTTTAACAAATGACATCGTAATTATTGTCACTTTTCGTATATTGGAGAAAATAAATTAATAAAAGTCTAATGGAAGCCGACACGCGGGCTATGATACGATAAGCTTATGATTTTCTATTTGTTTTACAAATCATTGAAGGTTTTTATAAAATTCGTGTAAAATATAATTGGCTGAGAGATTGTAGTCCCATCTCGCCATCAATTACTCGACGGGTTAATGTTCTCAGGGCATCCTTCACTCTACCGCACCGAAGTAAAAGCAAATGCGCAAACAAATGCGAAGCAACGCGCGAGCAAAAGAAAAGCGAATAAAGAATGGGATAAAAAGGAAGCGATGAGGAGACAAGGACGGATAAAGACAGAGAAGCGGCACCTTTCGAGGGAGGTCTGGTATGCTGCAGACGAACTTCCAAGGAATTTCCTTCCTCCCCTTAACGCTGCCACTGCTCTGATTCTCTCTCGC
>NW_011948418.1:178108-190043 GCF_000503995.2 Ceratosolen solmsi marchali
TCGTCTGTTATGTCAAAATAAACATTCGACATAATAAAGCACTTTTGTATGTAGTCAGATATGGAATGTTCGATAATTTAAATTGACCTAACCGAAAGACTTATGAAATTTCATCGCGTGAGTCTGGCAACAGTGGCAACATGCATAATAAGGAAATATAATTTTCTTAGGTTAACAAATGGAGATTATCATAGTTAATATTGAATTGCACAAAATGGCTAATAGAGTCGTTGGAAACCGAAATTCTGCAATTTAACTTTGAATTTCCGCGCCGACGAGCCTAACGAAGACAACGAGCATATAAAAGTAATAAAATAAAATAACAATTGTATCAATCCCCTCAGCCTTGCCATGATGAATCGACGAGACACACACATGTACAGCCCCGCGGCCCTCAAGAAACTCGACAAACCTCGAAGACAGCATTCCAAGAGTACCTGTCCTTTGGCGCTCTCTCTCTCTCTCTCTCTCTCCCTTTCTCTCTCTGTTCGCGTTCGCGCGAGCGTCGACCCACCGCCGCTTCAACCATCATAATACAACGTGCGCAAGAGTATAGCAGTTGCGGTTCTCAAACCGCGGAAATTCCAGCTTGATTGGTACTTCTAGCTTCCCCCCCCCCCCCCCCCCCCCCCCCCCCCCCGGGGCCGGCCGCCCGCGACCCCGCCGCAGGTTGGTACCGTATGCGCACGCGCGCGCGCGCTTTTCTCAAGGTAAGGCCACGAGATGCTTTGGGACCCCGACCGCTCGTTATGTAATCTTAAAAGGCGATCGTCCGCTCGCTGGGATAGCGCTAATTACGCGCTGAGACCCCGGGGGCAGACCTTTTTCTTCTTAGCGGATTTTATTTTAGAATTAATTTGGTGACGTTCGCAATAAGGGAAGCTGCCGTCCGATCGTTTCCGCATTGTTTAAACAAATTTAACGTCTTTCATTTTAGAAAGTGCGCCGTTTAAGGCAGAATTATTTATAGTAAACCAAATACTTTCCAATTTGAATATCTATAAAATAATCGCTCTTTTTAGTAAACCGTTTTTACAACCCATAACTTCTACGTCATTGCGAAAAGTGTGAAAAAGATGCTTGTTATAAACTTTCCATTACTCCTGGATATTTGTTTTTTTATTTCTCTTTTGCCTTTCTATTGGTCAGAGCCTTGTCTATGAAAAAAGTTTAAGATATTTCACAACAGCCGTTGCGCAGCAGCAGTAGCTCACTAACACCAGCACTGATCTATTAGGCAATTTAGATGCTTTAATCTATGCAGAAATTTTGAATAAACGAGGTAAGCGCAACAAATGTACTTTTGCTCTTGCTCCCCTTACCGCTTTAATACTTAATCGTTTCCATTATCGTGGCATTTTTCTTTTCTATTTTTTCTTTTAGATTTTGCCATATTATCCATGCTATTCGCACATACGTTAATAAGAAGTGAAATAACATTTATATTATTATTCAAATGGCTGTTTCGATTAGATAAACCAATACCTCGTGGAGTGATTTTTATAATAAATTAAGATATATAATGTTTTAATAAACAGAATGACGAATATAATTACTACTATGACGAAAAAATTGATTTGATAATCGGTAGATACAATCGAACATTAAATTCCAATTTAAAATACTTATTTTAACATTATGCAAGTCATCGGACTCTAGATTAAAAAAAAATTCTATCAATTAGGAGTAAAATATATATACATATATATATATATATATATATATATATATATATATATCGACCGTAAGTTATAAACGTTAATCAAAATGTTTAATATCGATACTCCAAGTTGTCCGTGGAAAAACAACAATTTTAATGATATAATAAATCTTTCTTCGCGTACATAACTCTCATGGAAATTCAAGTCTATTATCTACTTTGTGTATAAAAATAAGAAATATGCGTTCCATGAACGATTGGTTAACAGTTTAACTTAGGCTGTCTCGTTTTGTATACAAAACAAACTGTCTTAAAAAAACTAAATAAATTAAGTAATAACTAAATAGGTTTTTTTGTTTCTATTTTTTTTGTGTTGTTTTGTTTGTATTTTCATTTTTGTTTTCAAACCAATGGAAGTTGATTGTGAAATTTTTTTTTACAAGTTTTTTAACAATTGTAACAAGTTCATTGAGTGCCAAATAATTTAATATTAGTATGCATTGAATTTTATTTAAAATAAGCTATCAGAGGGTAAATAAGGCAACATTATATATTACATTATCTTTCATCCATTTCACAAATAACTAATTAATAAATAATCTTGCTTTAGCTTTATCTATTAAAACGCCTCTAAAGACCATCGATCATTTCCTATTCTAAGAAAATTGTCTTACACAATAATATTTGTTATTACTATCATAATTATTGTAAATCACGTATTTGAATAATTGTTCAATTCATCATTGTGAATTTTTAAGTACAGAGTTAATTTAGATACAAAGAAATTCTTTTCCAAAGTGTTCATTCGACTATTTCGTAATTGATTTTGGAGAATGAGATAATAACGTAAAAGTGACAATGCACATGTTTTATACTAGCGTAATTGAACATATGATCATTATATCAATCCATTTGGTTATATTAAAGATTTTTTTTTTTTTTTTTTTTTTTTTTTTTTTTAATATTAAAGTTATAAATATTTAATTCTTTTCTTATGAATTTAAAGGAGCGTTGGACAGAAACTTCAAGCGCATACAGTTATGAAAAAAAAGAATCCATTATTGTAAAGTCGAGTTGACATATTTCGCTGTAATGAATGAATGCGTAATGTTATTTCTTCCTCCTTGTATAAGTTTTATGTAAGAAGTAAAAATCTGAGACATATTTTTATAAATAAAATTTTATCGTAATTATATCGTCACGACTACATACATTGTTTGCGCGCGTGTGGGCTCGCAAAAAATTTGTCGCTAATGTAAATGTATCTGGTGGTATAAAAAAAAAAAAAATGTTCGATTCGCTATAATAAACTTTTGATTATAAAAGCGTACGATATTTATGTATGGGCAAAATGCTTCTAAAGTAATTTTTACTCATCATAAAAAATATTTACAAAATCGTATTGGAACGAAGATAGTGTACTCTTGAGCTGTTGAGTTGCGTGACTATGAGAAGACAGAGACGGAAAGAGAGAGTGAAAGAGAGAAGAGGAGGAGACTCGACAGCCGATGACGCAAGCTGATTGGCTTGCGCGCGTACTTGCGTCGAAACGGCGCGTTGAACTATGTAAATATAGGAAAGGAAAACGAGAGCCGTCGGATGGTCGATCGTTATAAAAATGGGGGTTGGTGGTTGGGGGGGGGGATTGATGAACAAATGCTGTAGAATAGAGGTAAGTGTGAGTTTAAGCGCAACATCGGCTATAGACTTGACGTTCATTCATCAGCGAAGCTTTTGATTGTTTAAGAAAATTATCTGTTATTTTCATCAACGAGGAAATAAAGTGGATTAATCGAAATGACGATCGAGATGACATTGCGCATCTGTTCCCGATGTCATGTTAAAGAATCTAAAAATTATATCCATAGGAAAATGTTGCGCGTGCAGAAATCGGTATTGTAAAATGAGCACTGAAATGATATTGTAGTAATTTATTTATAAGCGCCAATTTACATTTGGTTAAATTTATGCTGACACTATTTATAGTCAATTTATATAAAACTCCCTATTATTAGATCCAATTTACAATCATGAATAATTTATTTTCTGTTGTGATATCTTTTATTGCATGCTGATTCATATCAAAACTGATATTCGATTAGGATATTACAAAAAAGGAAAAGTAGATTTTAATTTTAATCAACGAATAATATATTTAATAAATAGCTTTCATAATTCAGGTTTATGTAATTGTCAAGTCGCACAAGACAAAATATCTTTCGCGGTGGATGGTAGAAGAGAAAAACTAATTCAAGAGCAAAGGTTGTATATATCTATTCAAAGAAGGTGCACAGATGTAGAAGCGAGATACGAGAGATAGAGAGATAGATAGGGGGAGAGAGTGAGAGGGAGGGAGAAGGGATCGGAGGGAGGTAGGGAAATGTCGAACACAAAGGAATGGAGAAAATGAAGGTTGGAAAGAGAGCAAAAGGAGAGTAGGGAAAAGGCATCGGCTTACGGGATTATCGTGATATTGCATCCGGTGAGCGTGAGCGACCAGATTCCTGGACATGACTTGCCGTCGTTGCAATCGTCGTCGCCGTCGGCCTCTGTTAAGTCTAGAATGCAGTCAGTCCTCATTCCAAGTTCCGCTAAACTACGCTGGAACATTTTAATTCCGAAAGGGGCGCGACCTCAATTCGTTTTTTATTTAATCGCACATCCTTCTCGACCACGGATAAATAAGGAGGGCAGACAAGGAGGTGGGGTACAGGGGTACGTTAGTTGGTTGTGGTGGGAGGGCGAGGGAGGGTAAGGATGAGGAGGAGGAGGGGGGGATCCAATGCGGCGGCTCGACTGTTATGTCGACCCCCTGCGATATGACTTCTTTGTCGATCAGTGCGGCTACCTCAGATAATGTGCAAAATTTCCTAGACACGTCTCTAATCTCTGCAATTACAACGACGGTTAATCTAACAAGGTCCTGACATTAAGTAAGGTCGGTTTTCGAAATGAATTCGTTGGCTGTTATACGAATTGAGGCTACGAGACGTGTGCCGTAAATCCTAATATATGTGTTAAATTTTGAAAATGTGACGACTGCCATGTTCATTTATATTTTGCGGTTGAATAAAAATTCGCCCATTTTAAGATGAAATTCAAAATTATCGGAGAAGACGTAAAATCGTTAAATTCATCTTGGAAATCGACGCGAGTCAACTGAAAAATCTGTTTTAGCAACGACGGCTCGATCAACGTGCTTCAATTCTAAACAATTTGCACTCCACAATTCCAGGTACGTTCTACTCCGACTAAAAGAATGTTATGTCTAACTCAAGAGCGGTATGTTGATTTTTGTATATCAAGTTCGAAAGAAGGAAGACAATTGCGTAATATTCGATCATGATCGCGGCAATGGGAAAGCTGCAACGTATTAACCTAGAAAAATGTAGAATTGAATGGAGGCCGGACCAGAAAGAAAAAGAAAACGAAACGGAGAAGAGAAAAAAAATAACGTTAGCCAACGAAAATAAAATTCTACGAAAAGGCATTCTCACGCGGCGTACGTACATCCGCTAAAAACGTATAATGCGAGGAGGAGAAGGAGGAGGAGGAGAAGGTGACGGTTGTAGTGGCAAAGGAGGAGGAAAAGGAGTAGTAGTAGGAGCGAGAAAAAAAAATGGAATGCAAATACCGGGACTGAGAGCCACTGGTCAAGCGCGACAGGGGAATACTGAATCCGAGGCCGAAAATTCATTCATAATGAGTCGCGCGCGCATTCGTTGGTTCGTTGGTAGGTAGGTAGGTTGGTAGGTTGGTAGGTTGGTTGGTTGGTTGTTTGGTTGGTTGGTTGGTTGGTTGGTTGGTTGGTTGGTTGGTTGGTTGGTTGGTTGGTTGGTTGGTTGGTTGGTTGGTTGGTTGGTTGGTTGGTTGGTTGGTTGGTTGGTTGGTTGGTTGGTTGTTGGTTGGTTGGTTCGTTGGTTCGTTGGTTAGTTCTTTCGTTCGTTCGTCCATCCGTTAGTTCATTGGTTCGTTCGTTCGTTCGTTCATCCGTCCGTTAGTTTGTTAGTTCGTTCGTTCTGGCTTTCTGGCTCTCTAGCTCGCTCGCTCACTCACTCGCGTGGGAAAGGAAAAAAGACATCCCTGAGCGCAGCCCCCCCTCCCCACCCCACCCCGTCGAGGCATCTTAGGACGATGACGATGACGCGAACGCGCTCGCTCTTTACTCGCTCCCTCTCTCCTTCTCGCACGCTCGCGCTCGAATCTCAAAATTCCGCGAGCTGAATTCCCAAGCTTCGACGCGACTCTACAGTCTCTTCGGGCTCCCCACTCGAGCCGTGATAAGTACATTTAATACGCGCTCAAATTGTAAAAGAATGTATTTAATGCGAATAACTGCTCATTGGCTATTAGTTATGTTTATTTAAATTCGAGAAATACTTAATAATACTTGATGGGCTGCAAAATGTCATTGGCCGTTGGCGATTGTTGGACTCTATTAGACACATCGTTTATAAACTATTGGCAAATTAGGATATTTACGTCCTATTACTTTTATTCGCTTTGCTGATTCGTTATTCTCAGTCAGTCTTGTAATTTATAAATCGTGTATTTCGTAATGAGCCAAACACTCGAAACGGAAAAAGAATTTATTACATATCTAGCTGGAAGGCACTGTTTGCAGGCGATATTAACTACGCACGCGATATTATAATAATATGAAAGACGCAATGTTTACTTAAAGGTATTGCGCCGACTTTTCCTACATACCGGATTATACGGTCATGAGAATGTAGAGACAGAAAAATAAAAAAGATGATGCGAGAAGGCAAAGCAGGATATTATTTTTCATTTACGAGGAGGGATGAGAGGCGAGTAACGGAGACGATGTCTTGCCGTGTATTGATTTAATGCTCAAGGTCTTTAACCCTTTGTCGAATAGCAACTATCTAGCTCTCTTTTTCTTTTCATTCAATTTTTTTTTTATTTTTTATTTTTTATTTTAATATAAAATATACTACGTATATTTCTTGACAATGTTTCAGAAAAAAGATAAGCTAAATAGCTTAAGTTTTCCTTTTATATTCGTGTGATTTGTGTGAGTTTGTGTATGTTTTGTGTGTGTGTGTGTGTGTGTGTGTGTGTGTGTGTTCGCGCGCGCCCGCGTCTAAATGAAACAGACAAAGTCGATAAGAAATGCTATTAAATTTCAATTTGATCTGCTACGCAAATGGTCAAATAGTACGGATCAAGACGATATTAAAATAGTTCGAATTCATATAATATTTAATAAAAACTTTCTCAATCATTTTTTTAGTTTGAACAAACGTTATATAATTTTAATGTTGGTAAAAATCGTTGTTATTAGTAGCCAATTGTGGGGTCGTTGGGTAGGGAAGAAAAAAGCCAAATCGAATGTACAGTGTATACATGCGCGCAATAAAAAATATTTTATATCGTGTCTTTGACTGCACGCAACAAGTGTCAAAACGAACGTATTAATCTACATTGTAGGCGAATGCTTGTAAAAATGTGCGAAATATATGGAAACATCTCGTATCAAAAAGCTTAACTGTATGCGAATCGGGAGGATGTATTTTTATAAAAACCTTACATTCAATTAATATTAGGAATATAATCGTGGAGGTCGTTTAGCGGATAAGCACTGATCGCATCAACTGAAAATCCCGTTAATAAAAATGGTCTGTTCTCTATCAGCGTATCGGCAAAAAGTGCTTCCCCTAGGACGCGAGATGCTACGAACGAGCAGATAGGAGCCGAAACTTCATATACATCCAGGAATCCAGTGTGACTAATTACGTCGGCGTAAGAGCTGCAAGAGCACAGTCGTCGGCGTGCGTAGCCGGCTTACGATAAATTCGAGCCGAAATTTCATCATCCCTAACCTATAAAAGCACAGGCGAAGAAGGCGGCCGGCCGGAGCTGACAAGCGAATTCGGCGATTCGATGATGAGGAGGGGGGCCGAGGGACAGGGGGGGAGCACCCCTCGCGCGAGCGTACCACCACATACGGTGGAATCGGTGTGACGGAGGGAGGAATAGTGGGTATGGGGTAGGGCGTTGAGAATTGATGGAGGGGGGATATGAGAGAGAGAGAGAGAGAGAGAGAGAGAGAGGCGTTGTAACGTATCGCGGCCTAGAGAGCCAAAGAGGCGCGCACTACGTAGTAGACATATATAGCTTGCGCTATGGAAAAAAAGAGGAAAAGAAGGGGAAGGGAAAGTGGCAGGAGAGGAGAAACCAACGCTCGCACACAAACGCGTACGCGAAGCGGGACGCGAGTATTACGCATACACGTTTGGAGGGCGAAGCGAGAGCGAGAGATTTACACATGCCCGGGACACGTGTGTCTCACTTCCTGCGGCGGCGCCGGCGGCGGTGGTAGCGGTGGTAGTGGCGGTGGCGGCGGGCGGCGGCAGGCCGGAAGTCTATAGTACTATGCCGCTACGTATTCGCCCCCCCCCCTCATGCTACGCCCCTCATCCAACGGCACCCTCCTCTCCCCGTAAACGCTCGTAGCCGCGCACACACACGCAGAGGCACGCGGGCGTGCGCGCGAACGTGTGGAGACGTGAATGTGGACGCGCGGGGAATAGCGTGACCACGCTACGAGGACCATTACTATCACAATGGCATAAGGAATGGTCCAATTACCGGTTAAAGCGACCCACTCGTTACTCCTTTGATGCTTCTCCTCCCTCTCACCTTCTCGCGCTCGCACACACAGTCTCCCTCGCGCCCTCGTTCTATCTTTATCTCTCGGCGCGTACTAGCCTGCATCGGTCCCCTTCTACTTTGCGCAGCGCGTACACGTACATTTGTTGGACGTATCTTTTGCGACGCGACTTCGCCTCGACCAATCAGCAATGGAGGCGAGAAAAGAATATATACTTGGGATGTTCAAATAAATAAATAGCAATGAGGATGACGATAGCGATGGCGTTGGCGTTGGCGACGACGACGACGAAGACGACCAGGCGACAGACCGACCGGACGGACGACTACGACGAGTATGACGAGAATGACGACGAGTATGATGACGAATAGGATGACGATGATAATGACGATTCCGATGACGAAGACGAAGACGAAGACGAAGACGACGACGATGACGACGACGACGGCGACGACGACGACGACGACGACGACGACGACGACGACGACGACGACGACGACCACGACGATGATGATAATTACGATAATGATGATGCTGATGATGATGATGATGATGATGATGAGACCAGCTGTGGCAACATGTTATAAAATAAAGAATAAGTGGTGAAGAAACTCACTGAGCAGGAGTAGAAAACCTCGTGCTCGAGTCAACGGAAACACTCGGTAGCTAGAGCGTGACGTCAGCCGCGCGCGCCCCGTTCTCAAACACACACACGACCTGCGGGGCAATACATACACATGTATCGCGCGCGCCTCGTTTCCGGCGGCCGATCGAGCGGCGGCGGTGGCGGTGGCGGCGGCAGCGGCAGCGGCGTCGTCTTGCTCTTCTTCCCACATACCTCGTGCCGTCGCTTCTCGCCGTTTCACCTTCGTATTTCCACGACGGCACCCTTCTCCCAATCGACAATTTTCTCGCGCACATTTTTACACTTTCCAATCCTCTATCTCGGTCACTTGTTTTCCCGCACAGACATTATCCAGTCTCTTAAAATCGGCCCGACAGCCAGATTCCTTCCCTCCTCTCGCCCTTGATTCGGAGACGCACTTAAAGTCGCCAGGATCGTCGACATTACGGCGGAGGAAAAGTCGGAAGCTAAAGCGTTATGCAACGCGTGTGCGCGCACGTGCACAAGCGAGAGAAGAGAGAAGAAGGCGCGTGTGTCTCTCCGGCGTGCGTGAATGACGCGACGCCAACGAACGCACAAGATCCAATGCCTTCCGCGGCTCTAGGCGCACTGAGGCGCTCGCGCTCCCGGTTGCCTCGGCACACTCACGGACCTTCACCGGGGAAGGGGAGCGAGCCCAGTGACGGGGACGGGCACTGGAAAGGGGACGGAGACGGGGATGGGAATGGGGATGGGGATGGGGACGGGGACGAGAACGAGGACGGGTATGGGGAACAGAGTGAGTGAGTGTGTGTGTGAGTTTGTGTGCTTACGTGTGCGCGAGGAAGAATAAGAGAGAGAGAGAGAGAGAGAGAGAGAGAAAGAGAGAGCGAGCGAGCGAGAAAGAGCGGCTGCCGCCACGCTGCGCGCGTCTTTCACGACGAGGACGAAGATGACAACGGCGACGAAGACAACGACGAAGACGAAGACGAAGACGAAGACGAAGACGATGACGACGAGGGTGAGGGCGAGGACAAGGGTGCGGGACGAAGGTGCGGGTTGAGGGCAAGGGGATGAGAGCGAGCTAGAGCGTTGGTGATGGTGGCGGTGATGGTGGCGGTTGTGGTGGTGGTGGTGGTGGTGGTGGTGGTGGTGGTGGTGGTGGTGGTGGGGGGGGGCTCGCGAGAAAGCGGAGACGGCGGGATGGAGAACTAGGGCTCGGGGCACTCGTCGGCAGCTCTTAATGATCGAAGAAAGAAGCCGCCTAAACGACCCGTGTCCTCGGGTGTTGGTACGTCATTCGAGTGGCGGTGTCGACGGCGGTGGCGGTGGCCGTGGCGGTGGCCGTGGCGGTGGCCGTGGCGGCGGCGGTGGTGGCGGCACCTGCGCAACACGCTAGTGCGCAGCAGCAGCAGTTCCGACGAAACACGCCTGAAAGAATGCGCGCACTATTCGCGGTGTCGAGCGCCTGATTATACAGGCGCTGTGCTGTTTCCCCTCTGTTCTCAGTGGCGGCTCGCCTGCTCCTCCTCTCACCCTTCGCCCTTCCTCGAAGCACTAGCCGTACCCTCGACTCACGATCGCTGGCTTTTCTTACTTTTCTTCGCCGCAGGCTGGTTTTTTCTTTTCCCCCGACAACTCGCGTGGCTCCCAATCCACCGCGTCGAACCAAGGTCGAGCATTTGATTTATCGGATTACCAACTCCGGTATGTGCACTATGAACCTCGAACAATCAAAAGCTCTTAAGCTTTTATCCTTCTTTCTTATTTTGCGCGCGAAACTTGACCGTAATTTATCTACGACCAATTTTTCAAGCGGCGCCGTTCACTTTTACCGCTATCAGCGTCCATTCATAGTTAATCACAACAGCACTGCGGGTTGCTTATCAAAATTACTAACACATTTACATCAATGCCCCTAATTCACGTGACAAATAGTTTACCTTTTATTATTTAACAATAACAACAACAACAACAACGGCAATAATAATAATAATATTTCTTTGTTAAATCAATCGAAGCTTATACGAATTTCGTGACGAAAATATCTTCCGACAATGATCTTCTTAATACTAATATTATTATTATTATTATTATTAATTCAGGAGGTGCTAATGTTAACAAGTTTTTCAATTACTTGGTATTCCATTCACTAATCAGCTACCATAGATTAATCGTCATCTATTTTTTTTTTTAAAATATAATTTAAATTATATATTATAAACTTGGAGTTTTGCCATGAAAGCATTATATTATCGATAAATCGTATAAAGTGCAAACTTTCGTATATAATTCTCCTTCTATTATCCTGTTGCATTCTTGCAGGATGAAAGGGAAGCCTAGGGAAGGATAGACTCAATGGGTTGCTTATTTAAATTTCAATTAATTATAGCTTTTGTAGCTACTATAGTTCCTTCGTTTTTAAAAGAAAGTCTATTATAAAGAAAGGTCCTTTTTTTTCTTCATGTTGTAAATAATTAACAAAAATGCTTCAAATTTGCCAACGAACGAATCGATTGATTCCTTTATAATTTTGAATTTATAGACTTGATTGATTGCGTTACTTAGTTTGATTTATTTATTGGCTTGGTGAGGAAATCCACTAACAAGATGACTATCCGACGCGACAATTCAACATCGAAAGTATAATTTTAATATACATTAACAATTATGAAAAATTACGATCATTGCAGATCTGCGGAGGAGTTCGCGAGTTTGTGTATATCGAAAGTAAATAAATCGGTGACACGAGTGACGTCGTCGAATGATTCTAATCATCTCAATATTGAATACGCGAGTTGTAGAATGCACGCGTCGTGCGCGCGTAGAGTTGGGTGGGATAGGGGAGAGGGGAGGGGTAGGGGTAGAGGGGTCGTACGAACGTTTCTGTTACACGGGCTGCTACTCGCGACAAAGTCCGGATAGAGGGGATACGAGCAAGAGCAATCCTTTTGGTTGGTGGGGGCGAAGAAATATTTAGCAGTAGCAGCGGTGGCAGCAGCAGCAGCAGCAGCAGCAGCAGCAGCAGCAGCAG
>NW_011948418.1:190182-192379 GCF_000503995.2 Ceratosolen solmsi marchali
GGGAGGAGCGGCCTACCGCCGCCGCACACTAGCCGCCAAACAGACCTGCAACGAGTCCGAGAACATGTTCTGCATGATGCTACGTCTCTGTCCCTCGCGTGCTGCTCCTTTCTCGCCCTTTTTCCCTGCGCAGCGTTTTCCAGGCTTTTGGGCTCTGGGCGATCTTTGCGAAACGAAGCCAAACCAGGTCCTCAGCTAATACGTAATTTTTTTTTACGGCTGCGATAAGCCCTCCTCCTCGTTAACGATCTTTCTTCGGGCGGGGTGGAATGAAGTCGTCGGAGGGAGGTGAGGGAGGGGGGAGGGGGGCAAAGAGGAGTAGAGGCAAGTGCTGACACTCTGGGATGTAGCATCGCATCGAATGGAGAGCTGCGGTTATCGTGGAGTTAAAGGTGGCTCGGGGATAGCGTGAGAATCGCCAAAGCGTCGATAATAGAATAAGGAAAGACAACTGCAAATAAATTGAATTTAAGGGCGGCAATGGCAACGTGTATCGTGCAAAGATACCTGACTATAGCTGCGAGAGAGAGAGAGAGAGAGAGAGAGAGAGAGAGGGGGGGGAAGAGTGATAGCGTTGTAATATGATATGATAATTTAAAATTCCTAAGTAGTTAATAAATTATCGATGTATCCTAGAATTTATACTCAAATGCAAAACAATACATAGTGGGAGAAATTTAATATGAAACTTGGCTTGTATTTTATTTATAAATTAATGGATTAAAATATTTAGGCTCGACGACTTTACATTATTACAGAATAACTGTGATTATCGGCGGGCTTATCACAAAAGCAGAAATGTAATCATTTATCAGCGAAGTTCAATAATGCCGCTATATTTTCGACAACAAAAATCCGTTGTAGAAAATTTTTATACTTTTATTAGCGTTAGATTCATTTCTAAAAATATTTATTACATTGAAAAATGACAAATCGACTTGTTAAATATTTCCATTAAATAGAAACATTTGTGAAAATTTAATGAAATAGTATTTTTAATTTCCATTTAAATACTTAACCTCGTCTTATCGTGTAAAGTAGGAATCATATTTAAGAGAGAGGGAGAGAGAGAGAGAGATAGATAGAGAGACAGACAGACAGACAGAGAGAGAAAGGCCAAAGAAACTATAAGAATTCGAATGAAGTAGATTAAAATTTGTACTCGAAAAATCTCTCATCTGCACACAATGCACAGCTTTGTCAGTGTCTAGGTTTATTACATAAAAAGTCACATTATATAATTTACATTGAGATTGTCAATCGCCTTGGACATTTCTTTATTGCATGTTATTCGTAACAATTTATTGGACTGTTTACTCACTAGTTCATTGCGGTGGGAAATTAAGATAAAACGTCCATGCGAACAGATATGCAAAACGAAATATTTATTGAGAACATAACGATGGGAGATCATAAATGTTTGTGTTGCAAATGAAGTCCTGAATTTTTTTTTAAGCCAGACGGAGAGTGGATGCAACATGCAGCATACAGATTGAAATCGACAGCGAAATAGAAATTCACGGCACAAACGAGAGGATTGCATTTGGAAAATTATGGGCAGTTGGCGAAACGTTAGTACAGATGAAAAAAAAAAAACCAAAAAAAACCAAAAAAAAAAAAAAAGTATTTTAATCTTGATAGTAATGGCAGTTGATAATATCATATAATGACGTTACTTGAATTATTATGAATTTTATTCTCCCGAGTACAGTTAGTGGGTATAAAGGTCTTGATCATAAGTCTATTCTTCAGTAACGATGTAAGCTTACGATGTAATATGTCCTCATTTTATTATTTTTATTATTCTGATATATATATATATATATATATATATATATATATATATATATTCTGATATTTTTATAAACATCAGCAAAAAAAATATAATTTTCTTATACACATATAAGTAAAGAAATATATAAGAGTTTAGAAAATTTGTATTCGCTTGTCTTTCACTCGTCGGAGTTTTTGCATTTGATATCGGATAAATTTCAAAATAATTAGTGATAACGCGAGCATTATTAATGGCATGTCGACATTACAGTCTCTCCTAATATTCTCCTAAAGGCGAATTTTATACGTATGAATTGTGACTTTTAATGGAATCTTATATTGTTCTGACTCGTGTAAATGTAGTTGAGAAAAAGCCACGGGCATCGAAAGATAAATCATTGCTCGCCTAGAATATCAGCGTCTA
>NW_011948418.1:192397-194439 GCF_000503995.2 Ceratosolen solmsi marchali
GCGTCGTGTTTTATGTAAGTCGGTTAATATGTTTTTCCAATGAATTTATACGAGAGACTAAGTAGCCTGTTTCAATTAGCAATTATATGTAATGAGACTTGATGAAAATGTAGAGAAATATCGAATCTATCGTATTTATAATTAAACGCTGACCTTAATATAAAGCACATTGCACTATTACGAGTTTTATCGGCAAAACCGAGATTAATATTATTAAAACGAAGTGATAATGGAAAGCAAGCGTATTGTTAATACCACGTCGATAAAAAATTTGCCTGATTTTCGAAAGTATAAAGTATTTAGTCGCTTATCCGTTTAAAGTTTATCCTCCCCCCCCCCCTCTCTCTTTCTCTCTTTCTCTCTTTCTCTCTTTCTCTCTTTCTCTCTTTCTCTTTTCTCCTTTGCCGCTCACTCTAACGTGCCGAGGCTTCTCAACATCACTTTTTAATAAATTGAATATTAGCTGCTCGTACGTATTCTTCTTACGTTGCAAAGCAAACTTGGATGCGACGTCTGTTGGGGTAGATAAGAATTTCTTTTGCGCGCGTCCGATATGGCACTATCAAAGGAGATTAAAATTAGCTACACCTAATCATCGTAATAGCTCGGAGAATTGTCGATAAGTTAGCAAACGCAGCTGTATTAATGGATCATCGGTGTTTTGCTCGAAACTCAGCAGCAAAGACCCAATTTTAAATGTAGAAAGGCCAATTCGCGCAGCTGATCAAGTTGTCGGCTATTTCTGCCGTACGATCTCATTATCATCATCGCATCAATCGAAAAGTTTGAAATAAAAGACGGATCGACCTCCGGCTTGGACAACCAGAGCGGAAATGCCGAAACTCGCGTACTCGCTCATATTCCAATGACGAACGGAGCTATTAATCGATGAGAAGAAATAGTCGAATAAGGCGCTCGGAAGAGGCGTTTCGTTCGTCAGCCGCGCGCCAGGTTAAATCCCCGGGCCGCGTTCCTTTCATTGGCGGACTTGCATGCGACGGCCTGCGACCAGGCCAGAATAGATTATTATACGTGTAGTGCAGTAAGCGAGAGCGAGAGCGAGAGCGAGAACGAGAACGAGAGGGCCGTACTGGCCGGAAGGAGCGAAGGAAGCGGGCGACAGCGGAGGTAGCGACGGCGGCGGGGGGCTCGGGACAGGAAGTGCGTCGCCGCGTGCCTCCGAAGTATATAAACTACGGCGGACTGTTGCGTCGTATTCGGGAACGATGGCCCGCCAACGACTTCGACGCCTATTCTCTATGTATAGAATGCTTGTGTGTGCGCGGGCCGCCCGGAAGCTTCCCGGAAACGTACTGTAAAATCTTATTCGTGGCTGGCCTAGTGCGGCGACTTTTCCAGTATCGGTCAGCCCATTTGCATGCAATTGACGAAATATCGAACGATCGAAGTGGGACCGATCTCGCTCCGATATTGCCATGGCGTTGTTGAAAGGTGATAGAGATCCGTGGCCGAAGCTGTATCACGAGTGTCTGTTTATTAGTCCGCGGGGATACGCGAATTGTTAGCATTACTGTTTGCATTCGTCGTGGCTTGTCCCATGTTAGAAAGCCGTTCGTCCGTACTCGAGTAACGCATCGTCCTTATCAATGCCTACAATTTGCCTTGCGTTAGATTATCTTCTACATGAGCGCGTGCTTGGCAAGTGTGTAAGTATTAGTATTAGCAACATATCGTACGTAATTTACATGAATTTGATCATCGATAGAAAAGCGGACGAGCATGTATATTCAATGCGCTGGTGAATGACGAATTAAGATTCTTCAAATAAAAAATTTTAATGAAACGTTTCCGAGCGAATTATTTTTGGTTGAATAATCTCATTAGCGTTTGGGAGTTCTTCGGGTCAGCATTTAGCCGAGCTATACGTAAAATTTGTTGCCAATGCGGTCATTCAAAAATTGCATATGGGAAAGCGCATTACAAAATGCAAAGAATACTACGTATATATATATATATATATATATATATATATATATATATATATAGAGACAGACATTTTTCTTTGTGAGTCCTAAAAATAA
>NW_011948418.1:194660-196112 GCF_000503995.2 Ceratosolen solmsi marchali
CGCATTACAAAATGCAAAGAATACTATGTATATATATATATATATATATATATATATATATATATATATATAGCGACGGACATTTTTCATTGTGAGTCCTAAAAATAAACAGTTTTCGAACAATCGACGACAATTGGTAAACGTTAAATAATACTACGCCGGCGAAAGGCTTTTATGAATGAACGAAATACGGAGAGGCCCGAGCGCTGTCGACTTTTTAATCGGTATTACTAATCTCCAGTTTATGTGGGAGCGTAGTTATTTCCTGGATTTTGATCTCTGAAAACTAACGTCCTAAGCAAGCGAACGAAATTTTGAAAAGGAGTCGATCCGCTTAACCAAACGCCAGCTCGAGAGGAATATGTTTTTACTCGCACCTTTATATATATATATATATATATATATATATATATATATTAATATTATTTTTTGAAATAGACGAGCCAAGCGTAGTAGTAGGTAAAAGAGAGAAAACAGGAAGGACTGAGAACATAGGTGGGACGCATGCGTGCCACTGGCGCATTCCATGCGTAAGTTAAAATTAGAGTTCTCTAACGGCGAGAAGTACGGGATCCAGCGAAAAACTAGTCAAATGCAGAAAAGCGATAGTTGCCGCGAACGGCGCACCCTCGTTACGCATGCCTCCTCGGCCTCTCACACATACATGCCCAACTGACGTTAGATTGGAGGCGGTGGTGGCGGCGGTGGCAGCGATGCGATGTGGCAAGAGAAATAAACGGGGCTGCGCGATTCCCGTGGGCAGCGCACGCCACATAAGCGGTATGGATCGTTGCCTTTGAGGTGAACGCTTCGGATGCAGGAAACCGGAAATTAAGCGCTCCCCGCGCCCGGGCGCAATTGGCGCCTACGTGCGCGCGTTGCAGCATGACCGCGGGACGCCGGTACCGCGACCTTGGGACTTGGCTCGATCCAGACCTTTCTCAGCTCTTCCTCACGACTACGCCCGACGACGCCTCTCGGCCAGTCGCACGAAGCTTATAGCGTCGTCCTGGGCGCGCTTTAAAAGGCTCAATCCTATTTCAAGGCATTTTCCGCGAACTAGCGACAACTTTCATACCGTTAAAGGAGCTCGGAGGGGCAATCGTGAAATGTCAATTACGATATGATCGTGGAACGGTCGCGGACAATGGGTAACGAGGATTTCGAAAAGCGGATCTCCCCAAAGGATATTAATTGTCCGCCAATGCGTGCCGATTTTTATCCATTAGGTATTATCCGCCTTCGTTAGAGCGACGCATGAAATATTGTAGGCATTATGCAAAACTACTTACGCAACGACGTAGATCCAATTATTGAGCAATGCATATGTTTATGAATGCTTACCTGAAACACGAATGTAAGAATGAAAAAAGGAATGGAAAGGAAAGAAAGAAGGGTGTGTGGATGAGGAGGGGGGGGGGGGTTCTTAAAAAAAGGGAATCTTATGAAAAT
>NW_011948418.1:196629-200663 GCF_000503995.2 Ceratosolen solmsi marchali
ATATCTCTCACTGCTCTCAATACACCGCGTGTGTGTATATATATATATATATATATATATATATATATATATATATATATATATATATATACGCACACGCGGTGTCTAATGAGAAGTGCGATAATTCTATGGATGTCTTATCGCCAACGTGTAACAATAAGTGTAGTCCTAATAAAAATCACTCGTGCAATCCGCGTGCGCATAACACTGATTTTGTGGGCCGATTCCAAGTTTGTATGTAAATTAAAAAAAAAAATAAATAATAATAAACAGTGTATAGAGCGTTGGTGGTGTCGTCGTGCGAAATATATACGAAAATATATGTGTCGATCGTTCGAAAGTGAGAACAACGTTAAGAAATGCGTTGAATTTTCGCTCTTCGAAGGATACTTGCTCGATTAAACTCAAGGATCTCGTATCCTCACTCTCGCGCGCATTACGAATAAGTTAGAGAATGTGCAATGAAGCATAGCCACGCGCGAATTAAGAAAGATAACGACGAGATACACTCGGATGTCAGGATAGTACCACATTCTCAGAATACACTTGTTGCATTTCTCGAATTATAGAGACCCTTGGCGCCGTGCAACGATGCACTAGAGCTTCGAGATTGGCCGGGTCTCTTTGAAACTTCGCCGAATGTTCGATTGGACGTGCGTGCGCACGTAGGTAGTTTGTTTTGTATTTGACTTTTGCCCGATAAACTCGGACAATCCAACGTTCGATTGACTCGGTGCTTTTGCCAGGCCACTGCACAAATTCAACTGCATAATTTTAATTTCAAAGATTATTTCAACGATCCTTGTTTAACTGTGAGAGAATTAGAAATTTCACGGGTATAATATTCTGTATTATGTATTAAATAACTCGAAAGTCGTAAGCGTCTTTACGCTGCTCCCTTATTACATTAATTACTGTCCAACTATTTAACCACAAATATACGAATACGAGCAAAATTGAAAATAGTTTCAATCGTCCAGGCGATTTTCATTTAGCCGTATCGTAAATGTCACGTTAATTTTTCATTTAGGCGATAAGAATGTTAAGAAAATTAATATTTGTTTATGGAATTAATTGGTAGTCGTTGGGACGTGGCTTAATAGAGGAAATAGATTCGTTTAGCCTCGGACTCTCCTCGATTACTTGCTATAATAATTTTATTTGTTATAATAAATAATAATATTGGTTCTTATTGGTTTCTTTTCTGTTCATTTTTCATTTTTTTTTTTTTTTTTTTTTTTTTTTTTTTTTTTTTTTTTTTTTTTTTTTTTTTTTTTGTAGCATCGCATAATTCATTCTAATGAAGTGGCTCCATGAGTTTTGCACGAGATTTTAATAGTCAATCTTGAGCTTCGTGCAATATTTAAATCGTCATAATTCCTAGTTATTACATCGTGGAATGACGCTCATCCGTTTCTTTTACTAAGCCCAGCGCAAATCCGTATTAAATTGTCTGCTTTTTAAAAGCAATCGGTTCTTTAAAATCATACGACTCACGTACAGTCGTAGCAGAGCTAATTAATCAGTGATAACAGCTACGGAGCTCTACTTTTGATCAGCGTATCTTATTATCCGGTCAATTACAAGTAAATGAGATGGTGTATTAACGAGATGTTTATCATGCGAATCAAACAGTCGATTGTAATTGTGAAAGAGAGTCTACGTTTATATGTACGTGTGTAATGTATAGTGACGATAGTCGGCAACGTGCAGCGATATAACAGCGAGCAAAACACAATTATGGCAAAAGGCATATGTTGTCGAGTTCGTGAAGGTAAAGAGGTAAAGTAACGTAACAGTTTCCCTCGTAATTTCATAATTCATCGTTTACGCGCCATCGCAGATATTCGTACAAATCCGCAGCCGATATCCACTAGAAATTGTATAGTCCTGTTCTTGCAGGTAACAAAGATATGGTCAGTTATGCGAGATCGTTGGCTCCAATGATGATTCCATTCGATGCTGGTCCTCCTGTCCATTTTCCGGTTTCCAGTTACAAGGTGTTCTGCATTTTACTGCTTTTTTTGATGAATTTATAACGTTACTAAATCAATTTTATCTGTTTAGCTGTTTCCACGATACGATATTGGAAAGGTGATATTGGGCCTTCACGGTCAGGATACATTTACGATTTCAATTTTATGAATGCATGTTGCAATTTAGTTTTTTTTTTTTTTTTGATTTTTTGTTCTTTTTTATTTGTCTTTTTTGTATAATAATATTATACGTTTACAACTAATGCGGGCATTAACCTAACCGGGCGTTCCCTAAAACTCTGTTGGTTTTTTGTTTTTTGTTATATATATATATATATATATATATATATATATAAGCGGTAGCTTTATTCTAAATAATGATAAACACATTATAAATACCTGTGCGATATGATTATAAATTTGTTAATAATCTGCACTCACGCTGTATAAATACTTAAAGTGCATTATTAGCAATTTTTTATCAGATTGGAAAATAATTGCTCGATTGGAGATGATCGGTACAACAACGAATGAACTTGTTATCTCGTATTCTTTTGAATTCAATGAAATAATGAAATAATAAAAGTGACGGATGACTATAAAAGAAAAACACCTTCTCAATGATTTAAATCTTTTACCAATAATACGATTTTTTATCATATAAACAATTTATTGGTAATGCTGGTACAAATAATAACTTTTTTATGCGAATAAATAATTTTTAATTGAACATAGCGCGGCATTCATTTCGGCTAAGAAAATTAAAAAAAATTTATTATTTTTTAATATAATAGAAATTCTAATTTAAAATTTGTACACCAACGAATGTGTATGTGTGTGTATATATATATATATATATATATATATATATATATATATATATGCCCACACATATAATTTGTAAGATTAAAGGCTAAGAAAATTAAAAAAAATTTATTATTTTTTAATATAATAGAAATTCTAATTTAAAATTTGTACACCAACGAATGTGTGTGTGTGTATATATATATATATATATATATATATATACCCACACATATAATTTGTAAGATTAAGACATTTTATTATTTATCTATGGGTATGTTTCTTTATTGGCATACATTCTATCAATATTAAAACAATTATTATTTGATAAAAATAATAACAACTCGATTATTTATGATATTTAAACGCTTTTTCAGCTATTCAAAGTTGTTTCTTTTGTTTTCATTTTGGAAGCAAAGAGAATGAGTAGCCTACACTTTGGAATAATTTGTAGTTGCGCTTTCATATAATAACTACATACACTTAGATTATATTCCGCTAGTTTAATTTTATTATAAATCTCCTTAAAGATTGTTCAACATCTTTTTCGTTTACTTTATTTATAATGCAACTATTCATTTTCTATCGGATAATTACGGATAAGGTATTCCACCTTTTCATCGGCTTCGTCTTGCGTAATCTCCCATGATCATATATATAAATCTTACATTCGAGTGCGATCTTTCATGCACTATACGAAATAATAAACATAAGAGGAGGCTTTTTCGCAATTGTTTTTCCCATCATCTTGGGAAATTACAACTATAATATCGATTCGACATACAAGCTTCAAGCAATAATTATCCATTAATTTAATACACATTTGATTTGGAATTCTCAGGCAGAGAAATTCTTCCCTCATATAATGCTCCTCTATGCACTACCGATTATTGTTCCCATTTATTATCACCACCGTACTCCACTCTCACATTCGTGTTTCGCATAATCGCCGTAATGTTTGTAATACCAGGCGACCTGTATAATTGCATTTAATATTATTAGGACGCAAGCGCGAGCGTGTGCACGTATTTGACATTAACAAAAGAATAATGAATATTGTAGTATTGAAAATGAAAAAATTATGGCGTATTGACGCAAGAGCAATGATACACTCAACTCGTAAGCACAAGCGGAAATGCACGCGTAGGCGGCTGTAGGCTGGAGTCTCGCAACCATACATCGATTTTTGGTTTTTATAAAGAAGGTTACTATTGAAAAAAAAAAAAAAAAAATATATATATAAATATTTATATA